>NW_027512502.1:343617-388969 GCF_048772815.1 Callospermophilus lateralis
TGTTTCATCTTCAAGTAGCCCTAGGCTCAGAGTGTGCAAAAGCACTTTCATTGAGAGGGTTGCCAACCTTCTAAGAAATTCGGAGTTTCCGAAATATCAGCAAATATTTTTTCACTAATCTTGGTGATACTTGGTGGTCATGATCGGTACACAAATCCCACTTGACTCACCAAATTTTGTTCTTCTAGGATGAAGCGTTCGTTTACAGTAGCAGTTTATATTTTTAGTTTTCCCTATATTCTCTCCTATATAGATAGATGAATTTGGAACTCTAAATCCAACATGGTTTGTAGTAGCTCTTTGTAACTTGACAAAATAATGGAGTTCTCAGTTTTGTCTATATGGTTTGTTTCATCTTCAAGTAGCCCTAGGGACAGAGTGTGCGAAAGCACTTTAATTGAGAGGGTTGCCAAGCTTCCAAGAAATTATGATTTTCCGAAATACCAGCAATATTTTTTCACCCAATCTTGATGATACTTGCTGGTACTGATCAGTACACAAATCCCACTTGGCTCACCAAATTTTGATCTTCTACGTTGACGCGTTCGTCTACAGTAGCAGTTTTCATATTTAGGTTTCACTCTGTTCTCTCCTATATTGATAGATGAATTTGGAACTCTAAATCCAACATGGTTTGTAGTAGCTCTTTGAAACTTGACAAAAAAAAGTAGTTTTCTGTTTTTTCTCTAAGATTTGTTCCTGCTTATGTAGCCCTAAGCAGAGACTGTGGAAAAGCACTTTCATTGAAAGGGGTTGCCAAGCTTCAAAGAAATTACGAGTTTCCGAAATAGCAGCAAATATTTTTTCAACCAATGTTGATTGTACGTGGTGGTAATGACAAGTACAACAAATCCCATTGGCTCACCAAATTTTGTTCTTCTAGTTTGAAGCGTTCGTTTACAGTAGCAGTTTTTATTTTTAGGTATCACTTTGTTCTCTCCTATATAGATAGATGAATTTGGAACTCTAAATCCAACATGGTTTGTAGTAGCTCTTTGAAAGTTGACAAAATAAAGGAGTTCTCAGTTTTGTCTCAATGGTTTGTTTCCACTACAAGTAGCCCTAGGCACAGAATGTGGAAAAGCACTTTCATTGAGAGGGGTTGCCAAGCTTCTAAGAAATAACGAGTTTCCGAAGTACCAGGAAATATTTTTTCACCCAATCTTGATGATACTTGGTGGTAGTGATCGGTACACAAATCCCACTTGGCTCACCAAATTTTCATCTTCTAGGTTGAAGCGTTCATTTACAGTAGCAGTTTTTAATTTTAGGTTTCACTCTGTTCTCTCCTATATAGATAGATGAATTTGGAACTCTAAATCCAACATGGTTTGTAGTAGCTTTTGAAATTTGACAAAATAAAGGAGTTCTCAGTTTTTTCTCTATGGTTTGATTCCTCTTTAAATAGTCCTAGGCACAGACTGTGAAAACCACTTTCATTTAGAGGGGTTGCCATGGTTTTAAGAAATAACGAGTTTCCTAAATAGCAGCAAATATTTATTCACCCAATCTTGATGATACTTGGTGGTAATGATCAGTACACAAATCCCAGTTGGCTCACCAAAATTTGTTCTTCTATGTTGACACGTTCGTCTACAATAGCAGTTTTATATTTAGGTTTCAGTCTGTTCTCTCATATATAGATAGATGAATTTAAAACTATAATTCCAACATGGTTTGTAGTAGTTCTTTGTAACTTGACAAAATAAAGGAGTTTTCAGTTTTGTCTCTATGATTTGTTTCCGCTTCATTTAGCCCTAAGCAGAGACTGTGGAAAAGCACTTTCATTGAAAGGGGTTGCCAATCTTCCAAGAAATTACGAGTTTCCGAAATACCAGCAAATATTTTTTCACCCAATGTTGATGATACGTGATGGTAATGACAAGTACACAAATCCCACTTCCCTCACCAAATTTTGTTCTTCTAGGTTGCAGCGTTCGTTTACAGTAGCAGTTTTTATTTTTAGGTTTCACTCTGTTTTCTCCTATATAGATAGATGAATTTGGAACTCTAAATCCAACATGGTTTGTAGTAGCTCTTTGAAACTTGACAAAATAAAGGAGTTCTCAGTTTTGTCTCTATGGTTTGTTTCCTCTTCAAGTAGACCTAGGCACAGAATGTGGAAAAGCACTTTCATTGAGAGGGGTTGCCAAGCTTCTAAGAAATAACAAGTTTCTGAAATACAAGCAAATAGTTTTTCAACCAATGTTGATGATACTTGGTGGTAATAATCAGTACACAAATGCCACTTGGCTCACCATATTTTGTTCTTCTGGGTTGAAGCATTCGTCTACAGTAGCAGTTTTTATATTTAGGTTTCACTCTGTTCTCTCCTACATAGATAGATGAATTATAACTCTAAATCCAACATGGTGTGTAATAGCTCTTTGAAACTTGAAAAAGTAAAGGAGTTCTCAGTTTTGTCTCTATGGTTTGTTTCCTCTTCAAGTCGCCCAAGGCACAGACTGTGTAAAAGCACTTTCATTGAGAGGGGTTGCCAAGCTTTTAAGAAATAACGAGTTTCCGAAAAACCAGCAAATATTTTTCACCCAATCTTGATGATACTTGGTAGTAATGATCGGTACACAAATCCCACATGACCCACCAAATTCTGTTCTTCTAGGTTGACGCGTTCGTCTACAGTAGCAGTTTATATTTTTAGTTTCCCTCTGTTCTCTCCTATATAGATAGATGAATTTGGAACTCTAAATCCAAGATGGTTTGTAGTAGCTCTTTGAAACTTGACAAAATAAAGGAGTTCTAAGTTTTGTCTCTATGGTTTGTTTCATCTTCAAGTAGCCCTAGGCACAGAGTGTGCAAAAGCACTTTCATTGAGAGGGGTTGCCAAGCTTCTAAGAAAAAACTAGTTTCCGAAATACCAGCAAATATTTTTTCACCCAATGTTGATGATACTTGGTGGTAATGATCAGTACACAAATGCCACTTGGTTCACCAAATTTTGTTCTTCTAGGTTGAAGCGTTCGTTTACAGTAGCAGTATTTATATTTAGGTTTCACTCTGTTCTCTCCTATATAGATAGATGAATTTGGAACTCTAAATCCAACATGGTTTGTAGTAGCTCTTTGAAACTTGACAAAATAAAGGAGTTCTCAGTTTTGTCTCTATGGTTTGTTTCATCTTCAAGTAGCCCTAGGCACAGAGTGTGCAAAAGCACTTTCATTGAGAGGGGTTGCCAAGCTTCTAAGAAAAAACTAGTTTCCGAAGTACCAGCAAATATTTTTTCACCCAATGTTGATGATACTTGGTGGTAATGATCAGTACACAAATACCACTTGGTTCACCAAATTTTGTTCTTCTAGGTTGAAGCGTTCGTTTACACTAGCAGTGTTTATATTTAGGTTTCACTCTGTTCTCTCCTATATAGATAGATGAATTTGGATCTCTAAATCCAACATGGTTTGTAGTAGCTCTTTGAAACTTGACAAAATAAAGGAGTTCTCAGTTTTGTCTCTATGGTTTGTTTCATCTTCAAGTAGCCCTAGGCACAGAGTGTGCAAAAGCACTTTCATTGAGATGGGTTGCCAAACTTCTAAGAAAAAAATTGTTTCCGAAATATAGCAAATATTTTTTCACCCAATCTTGATGATACTTGGTGGTAATGATCAGTACACAAATCCCACTTGGCTCACCAAATTTTGATCTTCTACGTTGACGCGTTCGTCTACAGTAGCAGTTTTCATATTTAGGTTTCACTCTGTTCTCTCCTATATTGATAGATGAATTTGGAACTCTAAATCCAACATGGTTTGTAGTAGCTCTTTGAAACTTGACAAAATAAAGGAGTTCTCCGTTTTTTCTCTATGGTTGGTTTCCTCTTCAAGCAGCCCTAGGCACAGACTGTGGAAAACCACTTTCATTGAGAGGGGTTGCCAAGCTTCTAAGAAATAACGAGTTTTCGAAATACCAGCAAATATTTTTTCACCCAATCTTGATGATAATTGGTGGTAATGATTGGTACACAATTACCACTTGACTCACCAAATTTTGTTCTTCTAGGTTGAAGCGTTCGTTTACAATAGCAGTTTATATTTTTAAGTTTTCTCTGTTCTCTCCTATATGAATAGATGAATTTGGAACTGTAAATCCAACATGGATTGTAGTAGCTCTTTGAAACTTGACAAAATAAAGGAGTTCTCAGTTTTGTCTCTTTGGTTTGTTTCATCTTCAAGTAGGCCTAGGCACAGAGTGTGGAAAAGCACTTTCATTGAGAGGTTTTGCCAATCTTCTAAGAGATAACAATTTTCGAAATGCCAGCAAATATTTTTTCATCCAATCTTGATGATACTTGGTGGTAATGATCAGTACACAAATCCCACTTGGCTCACCAAATTTTGTTCTTCCAGGTTGAAGCGTTCGTCTACAGTAGCAGTTTTTATATTTAGGTTTCAGTCTGTTCTCTCATATATAGATAGATGAATTTAAAACTCCAAATCCAACATGGTTTGTACTAGCTCTTTGTAACTTGACAAAATAAAGGAGTTTTCAGTTTTGTCTCTATGATTTGTTTCCGCTTCCTTTAGCCCTAAGCAGAGACTGAGGAAAAGCACTTTCATTGAAAGGGGTTGCCAAGCTTCTAAGAAATAACGAGTTTCCGAAATACCAGCAAATATTTTTTCACCCAATCTTGATGATACGTGGTGGTAATGACAAGTACACAAATCCCACTTGCCTCACCAAATATTATTCTTCTAGGTTGAAGCGTTCGTTTACAGTAGCAGTTTTTATTTTTAGGTTTCAATCTGTTCTCTCCTATATAGATAGATGAATTTTAACTCTGTATCCAACATGGTTTGTAGTAGCTCTTTGAAACTTGACAAAATAAAGGAGTTCTCAGTTTGGTCTCTATGGTTTGTTTACTCTTCAAGTAGCCCTAGGCACAGACTCTGGAAATGTACTTTCATCAAGAGGGGTTGCCAACCTTCTAAGAATTTCGGATTTTCCGAAATATCAGCAAATATTTTTTCACTAAACTTGATGATACTTGGTGGTCATGATCGGTACACAAATCCCACTTGATTCACCAAATTTTGTTCTTCTAGGAGGAAGCGTTAGTTTACAGTAGCAGTTTATATTTTTAGTTTTCCCTATGTTCTCTCCTATATAGATAGATGAATTTGGAACTCTAAATCCAACATGTTTTGTAGTAGCTCTTTGTAACTTGACAAAATAATGGAGTTCTCAGTTTTGTCTCTATGGTTTGTTTCATCTAAAAGTAGCCCTAGGCACAGAGTGTGCAAAAGCACTTTCATTGAGAGGGGTTGCCAAGCTTCCAAGAAATTATGATTTTCCGAAATACCAGCAAATATTTTTTCAACCAATGTTGATGATACTTGGTGGTAATAATCAGTCCACAAATCCCACTTGGCTCACCATATTTTGTTCTTCTGGGTTGAAGCGTTCGTTTACAGTAGCAGTTTATATTTTTAGTTTTCCCTCTGTTCTCTCATATATAGATAGATGAATTTGGAACTCTATATCCAACATGGTTTGTAGTAGCTCTTTGAAGCTTGACAAAATATAGGATTTCTCAGTTTTGTCTCTATGATTTGTTTCCACTTCATGTAGCCCTAAGCAGAGTCTGTGGAAAAGCACTTTAATTGAAAGGGGTTGCAAAGCTTCCAAGAAATTACGAGTTTCCGAAATACCAGCAAATGTTTTTTCACCCAATGTTGATGATACTTGGTGGTAATGATCAGTACACAAATGCCACTTGGTTCACCAAATTTTGTTCTTCTAGGTTGAAGCGTTCGTTTACAGTAGCAGTATTTATATTTAGGTTTCACTCTGTTCTCTCCTATATAGATAGATGAATTTGGAACTCTAAATCCAACATGGTTTGTAGTAGCTCTTTGAAACTTGACAAAATAAAGGAGTTCTCAGTTTTGTCTCTATGGATTGTTTCATCTTCAAGTAGCCCTAGGCTCAGAGTGTGCAAAAGCACTTTCATTGAGAGGGGTTGCCAACCTTCTAAGAAATTCGGAGTTTCCGAAATATCAGCAAATATTTTTTCACTAATCTTGGTGATACTTGGTGGTCATGATCGGTACACAAATCCCACTTGACTCACCAAATTTTGTTCTTCTAGGATGAAGCGTTCGTTTACAGTAGCAGTTTATATTTTTAGTTTTCCCTATATTCTCTCCTATATAGATAGATGAATTTGGAACTCTAAATCCAACATGGTTTGTAGTAGCTCTTTGTAACTTGACAAAATAATGGAGTTCTCAGTTTTGTCTATATGGTTTGTTTCATCTTCAAGTAGCCCTAGGGACAGAGTGTGCGAAAGCACTTTAATTGAGAGGGGTTGCCAAGCTTCCAAGAAATTATGATTTTCGAAATACCAGCAAATATTTTTTCACCCAATCTTGATGATACTTGCTGGTACTGATCAGTACACAAATCCCACTTGGCTCACCAAATTTTGATCTTCTACGTTGACGCGTTCGTCTACAGTAGCAGTTTTCATATTTAGGTTTCACTCTGTTCTCTCCTATATTGATAGATGAATTTGGAACTCTAAATCCAACATGGTTTGTAGTAGCTCTTTGAAACTTGACAAAAAAAAGTAGTTTTCTGTTTTTTCTCTAAGATTTGTTCCTGCTTAATGTAGCCCTAAGCAGAGACTGTGGAAAAGCACTTTCATTGAAAGGGGTTGCCAAGCTTCAAAGAAATTACGAGTTTCCGAAATAGCAGCAAATATTTTTTCAACCAATGTTGATTGTACGTGGTGGTAATGACAAGTACACAAATCCCATTGGCTCACCAAATTTTGTTCTTCTAGGTTGAAGCGTTCGTTTACAGTAGCAGTTTTTATTTTTAGGTATCACTTTGTTCTCTCCTATATAGATAGATGAATTTGGAACTCTAAATCCAACATGGTTTGTAGTAGCTCTTTGAAAGTTGACAAAATAAAGGAGTTCTCAGTTTTGTCTCAATGGTTTGTTTCCACTACAAGTAGCCCTAGGCACAGACTGTGGAAAAGCACTTTCATTGAGAGGGGTTGCCAAGCTTCTAAGAAATAACGAGTTTCCGAAGTACCAGGAAATATTTTTTCACCCAATCTTGATGATACTTGGTGGTAGTGATCGGTACACAAATCCCACTTGGCTCACCAAATTTTCATCTTCTAGGTTGAAGCGTTCATTTACAGTAGCAGTTTTTAATTTTAGGTTTCACTCTGTTCTCTCCTATATAGATAGATGAATTTGGAACTCTAAATCCAACATGGTTTGTAGTAGCTTTTGAAATTTGACAAAATAAAGGAGTTCTCAGTTTTTTCTCTATGGTTTGATTCCTCTTTAAATAGTCCTAAGCACAGACTGTGAAAACCACTTTCATTGAGAGGGGTTGCCATGGTTTTAAGAAATAACGAGTTTCCTAAATAGCAGCAAATATTTATTCACCCAATCTTGATGATACTTGGTGGTAATGATCAGTACACAAATCCCAGTTGGCTCACCAAATTTTGTTCTTCTATGTTGACACGTTCGTCTACAATAGCAGTTTTTATATTTAGGTTTCAGTCTGTTCTCTCATATATAGATAGATGAATTTAAAACTATAATTCCAACATGGTTTGTAGTAGTTCTTTGTAACTTGACAAAATAAAGGAGTTTTCAGTTTTGTCTCTATGATTTGTTTCCGCTTCATTTAGCCCTAAGCAGAGACTGTGGAAAAGCACTTTCATTGAAAGGGGTTGCCAATCTTCCAAGAAATTACGAGTTTCCGAAATACCAGCAAATATTTTTTCACCCAATGTTGATGATACGTGATGGTAATGACAAGTACACAAATCTCACTTCCCTCACCAAATTTTGTTCTTCTAGGTTGCAGCATTCGTTTACAGTAGCAGTTTTTATTTTTAGGTTTCACTCTGTTTTCTCCTATATAGATAGATGAATTTGGAACTCTAAATCCAACATGGTTTGTAGTAGCTCTTTGAAACTTGACAAAATAAAGGAGTTCTCAGTTTTGTCTCTATGGTTTGTTTCCTCTTCAAGTAGACCTAGGCACAGAATGTGGAAAAGCACTTTCATTGAGAGGGGTTGCCAAGCTTCTAAGAAATAACAAGTTTCTGAAATACAAGCAAATAGTTTTTCAACCAATGTTGATGATACTTGGTGGTAATAATCAGTACACAAATGCCACTTGGCTCACCATATTTTGTTCTTCTGGGTTGAAGCATTCGTCTACAGTAGCAGTTTTTATATTTAGGTTTCACTCTGTTCTCTCCTACATAGATAGATGAATTATAACTCTAAATCCAACATGGTGTGTAATAGCTCTTTGAAACTTGAAAAAGTAAAGGAGTTCTCAGTTTTGTCTCTATGGTTTGTTTCCTCTTCAAGTCGCCCAAGGCACAGACTGTGTAAAAGCACTTTCATTGAGAGGGGTTGCCAAGCTTTTAAGAAATAACGAGTTTCCGAAAAACCAGCAAATATTTTTCACCCAATCTTGATGATACTTGGTAGTAATGATCGGTACACAAATCCCACATGACCCACCAAATTCTGTTCTTCTAGGTTGACGCGTTCGTCTACAGTAGCAGTTTATATTTTTAGTTTCCCTCTGTTCTCTCCTATATAGATAGATGAATTTGGAACTCTAAATCCAAGATGGTTTGTAGTAGCTCTTTGAAACTTGACAAAATAAAGGAGTTCTAAGTTTTGTCTCTATGGTTTGTTTCATCTTCAAGTAGCCCTAGGCACAGAGTGTGCAAAAGCACTTTCATTGAGAGGGGTTGCCAAGCTTCTAAGAAAAAACTAGTTTCCGAAATACCAGCAAATATTTTTTCACCCAATGTTGATGATACTTGGTGGTAATGATCAGTACACAAATGCCACTTGGTTCACCAAATTTTGTTCTTCTAGGTTGAAGCGTTCGTTTACAGTAGCAGTATTTATATTTAGGTTTCACACTGTTCTCTCCTATATAGATAGATGAATTTGGAACTCTAAATCCAACATGGTTTGTAGTAGCTCTTTGAAACTTGACAAAATAAAGGAGTTCTCAGTTTTGTCTCTATGGTTTGTTTCAACTTCAAGTAGCCCTAGGCACAGAGTGTGCAAAAGCACTTTCATTGAGATGGGTTGCCAAGCTTCTAAGAAAAAACTAGTTTCCGAAATACCAGCAAATATTTTTACACCCAATCTTGATGATACTTGCTGGTAATGATCAGTACACAAATCCCACTTGGCTCACCAAATTTTGATCTTCTACGTTGACGCGTTCATCTACAGTAGCAGTTTTCATATTTAGGTTTCACTCTGTTCTCTCCTATATTGATAGATGAATTTGGAACTCTAAATCCAACATGGTTTGTAGTAGCTTTTTGAATCTTGACAAAATAAAGGAGTTCTCCGTTTTTTCTCTATGGTTGGTTTCCTCTTCAAGTATCCTAGGCACAGACTGTGGAAAAGCACTTTCATTGAGAGGTGTGCCCAAGCTTCTAAGAAATAACGAGATTCCGAAATACCAGCAAATATTTTTTCACCCAATCTTGATGATACTTGGTGGTAATGATTGGTTAAGAAATCCCACTTGACTTACCAAATTTTGTTCTTCTAGGTTGAAGCATTCGTTTACAGTAGCAGTTTATATTTTTAAGTTCCCTCTGTTCTCTCCTATATGAATAGATGAATTTGGAACTGTAAATCCAACATGGATTGTAGTAGCTCTTTGAAACTTGACAAAATAAAGGAGTTCTCAGTTTTGTCTCTATGGTTTGTTTCATCTTCAAGTAGCCCTAGGCACAGAGTGTGGAAAAGCACTTTCATTGAGAGGGGTTGCCAAGCTTCTAAGAGATAAAGATTTTCAAAATACCAGCAAATATTTTTCACCCAATCTTCATGATACTTGGTGGTAGTGACAAGTACAGAAATCCCACTTGGCTCACCAAATTTTGTTCTTCTAGGTTGAAGCGTTCGTCTACAGTAGCTGTTTTTATTTTTAGGTTTCACTCTGTTCTCTCCTATATAGATAGATGAATTTGGAACTCTAAATCCAACATGGATTGTAGTAGCTCTTTGAAACTTGACAAAATAAAGGAGTTCTCAGTTTTGTCTCTATGGTTTGTTTCATCTTCAAGTAGCCCTAGGCACAGAGTGTGGAAAAGCACTTTCATTGAGAGGGGTTGCCAAGCTTCTAAGAGATAAAGATTTTCAAAATACCAGCAAATATTTTTCACCCAATCTTCATGATACTTGGTGGTAGTGACAAGTACAGAAATCCCACTTGGCTCACCAAATTTTGTTCTTCTAGGTTGAAGCGTTCGTCTACAGTAGCTGTTTTTATTTTTAGGTTTCACTCTGTTCTCTCCTATATAGATAGATGAATTTGGAACTCTAAATCCTACATGGTTTGTAGTACCTCTTTGAAACTTGACAAAATAAAGGAGTTCTCAGTTTTGTCTCTATGGTTTGTTTACTCTTCAAGTAGCCCTAGGCACAGACTCTGGTAAAGTACTTTCATCGAGAGGGGTTGCCAACCTTCTAAGAAATTCGGAGTTTCCGAAATATCAGCAAATATTTTTTGACTAATCTTGATGATACTTGGTGGTCATGATCAGTACACAAATCCCACTTGACTCACCAAATTTTGTTCTTCTAGGATGAAGCGTTCGTTGAGAGTAGCAGTTTATATTTTTAGTTTTCCCTCTGTTCTCTCCTATATAGATAGATGAATTTGGAACTCTGTATCCAACATGGTTTGTAGTAGTCTTTGAAACCTGACAAAATAAAGGAGTTCTCAGTTTTGTCTCTATGATTTGTTTCCACTTCATGTAGCCCTAAGCAGAGACTGTGGAAAAGCACTTTAATTGAAAGGGGTTGCCAAGCTTCCAATAAATTACGAGTTTCCGAAATACCAGCAAATATTCTTTCACCCAATGTTGATGATACTTGGTGGTAATGATCAGTACACAAATGCCACTTGGTTCACCAAATTTTGTTCTACTAGGTTGATGCGTTCGTTTACAGTAGCAGTATTTATATTTAGGTTTCACTCTGTTCTCTCCTATATCGATAGATGAGTTTGGAACTCTAAATCCAACATGGTTTGTAGTAGCTCTTTGAAACTTGACAAAATAAAGGAGTTCTCAGTTTTTTCTCTATCGTTTGTTTCCTCTTCTAGTAGTCCTAGGCACAGACTGTGGAAAAGCATTTTCATTGAGAGGGGTTGAAAAGCTTCTAAGAAATAACGAGTTTCCGAAATACCAGCAAATATTTTTTCACCCAATTGATGATACGTAGTGGTAGTGACAAGTACAGAAATCCCACTTGGCTCACCAAATTTTGTTCTTCTAGGTTGAAGCGTTAGTTTACAGTAGCAGTTTTTATATTTAGGTTTCACTCTGTTCTCTCCAATATAGATAGATGAATTTGGAACCTTAAATCCAACATGGTTTGTAGTAGCTCTTTGAAACTTGACAAAATAAAGGAATTCTCAGTTTTGTCTCTATGGTTTGTTTCCTCCTCAAGTAGCCCTATGCACAGACTGTGGAAAAGCACTTTCATTGAGAGGGATTGCCAAGCTTCTAAGAAATAACAAGTTTCCGAAATACCAGCAAATATATTTTCACCCATGTTGATGATACTTGGTGGTAATATCAATACACAAATCCCACTTGGCTCACCAAATTTTGTTCTTCTACGTTGACGCGTTCGCCTACAGTAGCAGTTTTTATATTTAGGTTTCACTCTGTTCTCTCCTATATTGATAGATGAATTTGGAACTCTAAATCCAACATGATTTGTAGTTGCTCTTTGAAACTTGACAAAATAAAGGAGTTCTCAGTTTTTTCTCTATGGTTTGTTTCCTCTTCTAGTAGTCCTAGGCACAGACTGTGGAAAAGCACTTTCATTGAGAGGGGTTGCCAAGCTTCTAAGAAATAACGAGTTTCCGAAATACAAGCAAATATTTTTTCACACAATGTTGATGATACGTGGTGGTAGTGACAAGTACAGAAATCCCACTTGGCTCACCAAGTTTTGTTCTTCTAGGTTGAAGCGTTTGTTTACAGTAGCAGTTTTTATTTTTAGGTTTCACTCTGTTCTCTCCTATATAGATAGATGAATTTGGAACTCTAAAGCCAACATGGTTTGTAGTAGCTCTTTGAAACTTGACAAAATAAAGGAGTTCTCAGTTTTGTCTCTATGGTTTGTTTCCTCTTCAAGTAGCCCTAGGCACAGACTGTGGAAAAGCAATTTCATTGAGAGGGGTTTCCAAGCTTCCAAGAAATAACGAGTTTCCGAAACATCAGCAAATATTTTTTCACCCAATGTTGATGATACTTGGTGGTAAGGATCAGTACACAAATCTCACTTGGCTCACCAAATTTTGTTCTTCTGTGTTGAAGCGTTCGTCTACAGTAGCAGTTTATATTTTTAAGTTCCCTCTGTTCTCTCCTATATAGATAGATGAATTTGGAAGTCTAAATAAAACTTGGTTTGTAGTAGCTCTTTGAAACTTGAGAAAAAAAAGTAGTTTTCTGTTTTGTCTCTAAGATTTGTTTCTGCTTCATGTAGCCCTAACAGAGACTGTGGAAAAGCACTTTCATTGAAAGGGGTTGCCAAGCTTCCAAGAAATTACGAGTTTCCGAAATACCAGCAAATATTTTTTCAACCAATGTTGATTGTACGTGGTGGTAATGACAAGTACACAAATCCCATTGGCTCACAAAATTTTGTTCTTCTAGGTTGAAGCGTTCGTTTACAGTAGCAGTTTTTATTTTTAGGTATCACTCTGTTCTCTTTTATATAGATAGATGAATTTAGAACTCTAAATCCAACATGGTTTGTAGTAGCTCTTTGAAAGTTGAGAAAATAAAGGAGTTCTCAGTTTTGTCTCTATGGTTTGTTTCCACTTCATGTAGCCCTAGGCACAGACTGTGGAAAAGCACTTTCATTGAGAGGGGTTGCCAAGCTTCTAAGAAATAACGAGTTTCCGAAATACCAGGAAATATTTTTTCACCCAATCTTGATGATACTTGGTGGTAATGATCGGAACAAAATTCCCACTTAGCTCACCAAATATTCATCTTCTACGTTGAAGCGTTCATTTACAGTAGCAGTTTTTATTTTTAGGTTTCACTCCGTTCTCTCCTATATAGATAGATGAATTTGGAACTCTAAATCCAACATGGTTTGTAGTAGCTCTTTGAAACTTGACAAAAAAAAGTAGTTTTCTGTTTTTTCTCTAAGATTTGTTCCTGCTTAATGTAGCCCTAAGCAGAGACTGTGGAAAAGCACTTTCATTGAAAGGGGTTGCCAAGCTTCAAAGAAATTACGAGTTTCCGAAATAGCAGCAAATATTTTTTCAACCAATGTTGATTGTACGTGGTGGTAATGACAAGTACACAAATCCCATTGGCTCACCAAATTTTGTTCTTCTAGGTTGAAGCGTTCGTTTACAGTAGCAGTTTTTATTTTTAGGTATCACTTTGTTCTCTCCTATATAGATAGATGAATTTGGAACTCTAAATCCAACATGGTTTGTAGTAGCTCTTTGAAAGTTGACAAAATAAAGGAGTTCTCAGTTTTGTCTCAATGGTTTGTTTCCACTACAAGTAGCCCTAGGCACAGAATGTGGAAAAGCACTTTCATTGAGAGGGGTTGCCAAGCTTCTAAGAAATAACGAGTTTCCGAAGTACCAGGAAATATTTTTTCACCCAATCTTGATGATACTTGGTGGTAGTGATCGGTACACAAATCCCACTTGGCTCACCAAATTTTCATCTTCTAGGTTGAAGCGTTCATTTACAGTAGCAGTTTTTAATTTTAGGTTTCACTCTGTTCTCTCCTATATAGATAGATGAATTTGGAACTCTAAATCCAACATGGTTTGTAGTAGCTTTTGAAATTTGACAAAATAAAGGAGTTCTCAGTTTTTTCTCTATGGTTTGATTCCTCTTTAAATAGTCCTAGGCACAGACTGTGAAAACCACTTTCATTGAGAGGGGTTGCCATGGTTTTAAGAAATAACGAGTTTCCTAAATAGCAGCAAATATTTATTCACCCAATCTTGATGATACTTGGTGGTAATGATCAGTACACAAATCCCAGTTGGCTCACCAAATTTTGTTCTTCTATGTTGACACGTTCGTCTACAATAGCAGTTTTTATATTTAGGTTTCAGTCTGTTCTCTCATATATAGATAGATGAATTTAAAACTATAATTCCAACATGGTTTGTAGTAGTTCTTTGTAACTTGACAAAATAAAGGAGTTTTCAGTTTTGTCTCTATGATTTGTTTCCGCTTCATTTAGCCCTAAGCAGAGACTGTGGAAAAGCACTTTCATTGAAAGGGGTTGCCAATCTTCCAAGAAATTACGAGTTTCCGAAATACCAGCAAATATTTTTTCACCCAATGTTGATGATACGTGATGGTAATGACAAGTACACAAATCCCACTTCCCTCACCAAATTTTGTTCTTCTAGGTTGCAGCGTTCGTTTACAGTAGCAGTTTTTATTTTTAGGTTTCACTCTGTTTTCTCCTATATAGATAGATGAATTTGGAACTCTAAATCCAACATGGTTTGTAGTAGCTCTTTGAAACTTGACAAAATAAAGGAGTTCTCAGTTTTGTCTCTATGGTTTGTTTCCTCTTCAAGTAGACCTAGGCACAGAATGTGGAAAAGCACTTTCATTGAGAGGGGTTGCCAAGCTTCTAAGAAATAACAAGTTTCTGAAATACAAGCAAATAGTTTTTCAACCAATGTTGATGATACTTGGTGGTAATAATCAGTACACAAATGCCACTTGGCTCACCATATTTTGTTCTTCTGGGTTGAAGCATTCGTCTACAGTAGCAGTTTTTATATTTAGGTTTCACTCTGTTCTCTCCTACATAGATAGATGAATTATAACTCTAAATCCAACATGGTGTGTAATAGCTCTTTGAAACTTGAAAAAGTAAAGGAGTTCTCAGTTTTGTCTCTATGGTTTGTTTCCTCTTCAAGTCGCCCAAGGCACAGACTGTGTAAAAGCACTTTCATTGAGAGGGGTTGCCAAGCTTTTAAGAAATAACGAGTTTCCGAAAAACCAGCAAATATTTTTCACCCAATCTTGATGATACTTGGTAGTAATGATCGGTACACAAATCCCACATGACCCACCAAATTCTGTTCTTCTAGGTTGACGCGTTCGTCTACAGTAGCAGTTTATATTTTTAGTTTCCCTCTGTTCTCTCCTATATAGATAGATGAATTTGGAACTCTAAATCCAAGATGGTTTGTAGTAGCTCTTTGAAACTTGACAAAATAAAGGAGTTCTAAGTTTTGTCTCTATGGTTTGTTTCATCTTCAAGTAGCCCTAGGCACAGAGTGTGCAAAAGCACTTTCATTGAGAGGGGTTGCCAAGCTTCTAAGAAAAAACTAGTTTCCGAAATACCAGCAAATATTTTTTCACCCAATGTTGATGATACTTGGTGGTAATGATCAGTACACAAATGCCACTTGGTTCACCAAATTTTGTTCTTCTAGGTTGAAGCGTTCGTTTACAGTAGCAGTATTTATATTTAGGTTTCACTCTGTTCTCTCCTATATAGATAGATGAATTTGGAACTCTAAATCCAACATGGTTTGTAGTAGCTCTTTGAAACTTGACAAAATAAAGGAGTTCTCAGTTTTGTCTCTATGGTTTGTTTCAACTTCAAGTAGCCCTAGGCACAGAGTGTGCAAAAGCACTTTCATTGAGATGGGTTGCCAAGCTTCTAAGAAAAAACTAGTTTCCGAAATACCAGCAAATATTTTTACACCCAATCTTGATGATACTTGCTGGTAATGATCAGTACACAAATCCCACTTGGCTCACCAAATTTTGATCTTCTACGTTGACGCGTTCATCTACAGTAGCAGTTTTCATATTTAGGTTTCACTCTGTTCTCTCCTATATTGATAGATGAATTTGGAACTCTAAATCCAACATGGTTTGTAGTAGCTTTTTGAATCTTGACAAAATAAAGGAGTTCTCCGTTTTTTCTCTATGGTTGGTTTCCTCTTCAAGTATCCTAGGCACAGACTGTGGAAAAGCACTTTCATTGAGAGGGGTGCCCAAGCTTCTAAGAAATAACGAGATTCCGAAATACCAGCAAATATTTTTTCACCCAATCTTGATGATACTTGGTGGTAATGATTGGTTAAGAAATCCCACTTGACTTACCAAATTTTTTTCTTCTAGGTTGAAGCATTCGTTTACAGTAGCAGTTTATATTTTTAAGTTCCCTCTGTTCTCTCCTATATGAATAGATGAATTTGGAACTGTAAATCCAACATGGATTGTAGTAGCTCTTTGAAACTTGACAAAATAAAGGAGTTCTCAGTTTTGTCTCTATGGTTTGTTTCATCTTCAAGTAGCCCTAGGCACAGAGTGTGGAAAAGCACTTTCATTGAGAGGGGTTGCCAAGCTTCTAAGAGATAAAGATTTTCAAAATACCAGCAAATATTTTTCACCCAATCTTCATGATACTTGGTGGTAGTGACAAGTACAGAAATCCCACTTGGCTCACCAAATTTTGTTCTTCTAGGTTGAAGCGTTCGTCTACAGTAGCTGTTTTTATTTTTAGGTTTCACTCTGTTCTCTCCTATATAGATAGATGAATTTGGAACTCTAAATCCAACATGGATTGTAGTAGCTCTTTGAAACTTGACAAAATAAAGGAGTTCTCAGTTTTGTCTCTATGGTTTGTTTCATCTTCAAGTAGCCCTAGGCACAGAGTGTGGAAAAGCACTTTCATTGAGAGGGGTTGCCAAGCTTCTAAGAGATAAAGATTTTCAAAATACCAGCAAATATTTTTCACCCAATCTTCATGATACTTGGTGGTAGTGACAAGTACAGAAATCCCACTTGGCTCACCAAATTTTGTTCTTCTAGGTTGAAGCGTTCGTCTACAGTAGCTGTTTTTATTTTTAGGTTTCACTCTGTTCTCTCCTATATAGATAGATGAATTTGGAACTCTAAATCCAACATGGTTTGTAGTACCTCTTTGAAACTTGACAAAATAAAGGAGTTCTCAGTTTTGTCTCTATGGTTTGTTTACTCTTCAAGTAGCCCTAGGCACAGACTCTGGTAAAGTACTTTCATCGAGAGGGGTTGCCAACCTTCTAAGAAATTCAGAGTTTCCGAAATATCAGCAAATATTTTTTGACTAATCTTGATGATACTTGGTGGTCATGATCAGTACACAAATCCCACTTGACTCACCAAATTTTGTTCTTCTAGGATGAAGCGTTCGTTGAGAGTAGCAGTTTATATTTTTAGTTTTCCCTCTGTTCTCTCCTATATAGATAGATGAATTTGGAACTCTGTATCCAACATGGTTTGTAGTAGTCTTTGAAACCTGACAAAATAAAGGAGTTCTCAGTTTTGTCTCTATGATTTGTTTCCACTTCATGAGCCCTAAGCAGAGACTGTGGAAAAGCACTTTAATTGAAAGGGGTTGCCAAGCTTCCAATAAATTACGAGTTTCCGAAATACCAGCAAATATTCTTTCACCCAATGTTGATGATACTTGGTGGTAATGATCAGTACACAAATGCCACTTGGTTCACCAAATTTTGTTCTACTAGGTTGATGCGTTCGTTTACAGTAGCAGTATTTATATTTAGGTTTCACTCTGTTCTCTCCTATATCGATAGATGAGTTTGGAACTCTAAATCCAACATGGTTTGTAGTAGCTCTTTGAAACTTGACAAAATAAAGGAGTTCTCAGTTTTTTCTCTATCGTTTGTTTCCTCTTCTAGTAGTCCTAGGCACAGACTGTGGAAAAGCATTTTCATTGAGAGGGGTTGAAAAGCTTCTAAGAAATAACGAGTTTCCGAAATACCAGCAAATATTTTTTCACCCAATTGATGATACGTAGTGGTAGTGACAAGTACAGAAATCCCACTTGGCTCACCAAATTTTGTTCTTCTAGGTTGAAGCGTTAGTTTACAGTAGCAGTTTTTATATTTAGGTTTCACTCTGTTCTCTCCAATATAGATAGATGAATTTGGAACCTTAAATCCAACATGGTTTGTAGTAGCTCTTTGAAACTTCACAAAATAAAGGAATTCTCAGTTTTGTCTCTATGGTTTGTTTCCTCCTCAAGTAGCCCTATGCACAGACTGTGGAAAAGCACTTTCATTGAGAGGGATTGCCAAGCTTCTAAGAAATAACAAGTTTCCGAAATACCAGCAAATATATTTTCACCCATGTTGATGATACTTGGTGGTAATATCAATACACAAATCCCACTTGGCTCACCAAATTTTGTTCTTCTACGTTGACGCGTTCGCCTACAGTAGCAGTTTTTATATTTAGGTTTCACTCTGTTCTCTCCTATATTGATAGATGAATTTGGAACTCTAAATCCAACATGATTTGTAGTTGCTCTTTGAAACTTGACAAAATAAAGGAGTTCTCAGTTTTTTCTCTATGGTTTGTTTCCTCTTCTAGTAGTCCTAGGCACAGACTGTGGAAAAGCACTTTCATTGAGAGGGGTTGCCAAGCTTCTAAGAAATAACGAGTTTCCGAAATACAAGCAAATATTTTTTCAAACAATGTTGATGATACGTGGTGGTAGTGACAAGTACAGAAATCCCACTTGGCTCACCAAGTTTTGTTCTTCTAGGTTGAAGCGTTTGTTTACAGTAGCAGTTTTTATTTTTAGGTTTCACTCTGTTCTCTCCTATATAGATAGATGAATTTGGAACTCTAAAGCCAACATGGTTTGTAGTAGCTCTTTGAAACTTGACAAAATAAAGGAGTTCTCAGTTTTGTCTCTATGGTTTGTTTCCTCTTCAAGTAGCCCTAGGCACAGACTGTGGAAAAGCAATTTCATTGAGAGGGGTTTCCAAGCTTCCAAGAAATAACGAGTTTCCGAAACATCAGCAAATATTTTTTCACCCAATGTTGATGATACTTGGTGGTAAGGATCAGTACACAAATCTCACTTGGCTCACCAAATTTTGTTCTTCTGTGTTGAAGCGTTCGTCTACAGTAGCAGTTTATATTTTTAAGTTCCCTCTGTTCTCTCCTATATAGATAGATGAATTTGGAAGTCTAAATAAAACTTGGTTTGTAGTAGCTCTTTGAAACTTGAGAAAAAAAAGTAGTTTTCTGTTTTGTCTCTAAGATTTGTTTCTGCTTCATGTAGCCCTAACAGAGACTGTGGAAAAGCACTTTCATTGAAAGGGGTTGCCAAGCTTCCAAGAAATTACGAGTTTCCGAAATACCAGCAAATATTTTTTCAACCAATGTTGATTGTACGTGGTGGTAATGACAAGTACACAAATCCCATTGGCTCACAAAATTTTGTTCTTCTAGGTTGAAGCGTTCGTTTACAGTAGCAGTTTTTATTTTTAGGTATCACTCTGTTCTCTTTTATATAGATAGATGAATTTAGAACTCTAAATCCAACATGGTTTGTAGTAGCTCTTTGAAAGTTGAGAAAATAAAGGAGTTCTCAGTTTTGTCTCTATGGTTTGTTTCCACTTCATGTAGCCCTAGGCACAGACTGTGGAAAAGCACTTTCATTGAGAGGGGTTGCCAAGCTTCTAAGAAATAACGAGTTTCCGAAATACCAGGAAATATTTTTTCACCCAATCTTGATGATACTTGGTGGTAATGATCGGAACAAAATTCCCACTTAGCTCACCAAATATTCATCTTCTACGTTGAAGCGTTCATTTACAGTAGCAGTTTTTATTTTTAGGTTTCACTCTGTTCTCTCCTATATAGATAGATGAATTTGGAACTCTAAATCCAACATGGTTTGTAGTAGCTCTTTGAAACTTGACAAAAAAAAGTAGTTTTCTGTTTTTTCTCTAAGATTTGTTCCTGCTTAATGTAGCCCTAAGCAGAGACTGTGGAAAAGCACTTTCATTGAAAGGGGTTGCCAAGCTTCAAAGAAATTACGAGTTTCCGAAATAGCAGCAAATATTTTTTCACCCAATCTTGATGATACTTGGTGGTAATGATCAGTACACAAATCCCAGTTGGCTCATCAAATTTTGTTCTTCTACGTTGACGCGTTCATCTACAGTAGCAGTTTTTATATTTAGGTTTCACTCTGTTCTCTTCTGTAGTGATAGATGACTTTGGAACTCTAAATCCAACATGGTTTGTACTAGCTCTTTGAAACATGACAAAATAAAGGAGTTCTCAGTTTTGTCTCTATGGTTTGTTTCTTATTCAATAGCCCTTTGCACAGACTGTGGAAAAGCACTTACATTGAGAGGGGTTGCCAAGCTTCTAAGACATAACGAGTTTCCGAAATACCAGCAAATATTTTTTCACCCAATCTTGATGATACTTGGTGGTAATGATCAGTACACAAATCCCACTTGGCTCACCAAATTTGTTCTTCTACGTTGATGCGTTCGTCTACAGTAGCAGTTTTTATATTTAGGTTCACTCTGTTCTCTCCTATATTGATAGATGAATTTGGAACTCTAAAGCCAACATGGTTTGTAGTAGCTCTTTGATACTTGACAAAATAAAGGAGTTCTCAGTTTTTTCTCTATGGTTTGTTTCCTCTTCTAGTAGTCCTAGGCACAGACTGTGGAAAAGCACTTATATTGAAAGGGGTGCCAAGCTTCGAAGAAATTACGAGTTTCCTAAATCCAGCAAATATTTTTTCACCCAATCTTAATGATACGTGGTTTTTAATGACAAGTCCACAAATCCCAATGGGCTCACCAAATTTTCTTCTTCTAGGTTGAAGCGTTCGTTTACAGTAGCAGTTTTTATTTTTAGGTTTCACTCGGTTCTCTCCTATATCGATAGATGAATTTGGAACTCTAAATCCAACATGGTTTGTAGTAGCTCTTTGAAACTTGACAAAATAAAGGAGTTCTCAGTTTTTTCTCTATGATTTGTCTCAGCTTCATGTAGCCCTAGGCACAGACTGTGGAAAAGCACTTTCTTTGAGAGGGGTTGCCAAGCTTCTAAGAAATAACTAGTTTCCGAAATACCACAAATATTTTTCACCCAATCTTGATGATACTTGGTAGTAATGATCCGTACACAAATCCCACTTGACTCACCAAATTTTGTTCTTCTAGTTTTAAGCGTTCGTTTACACTAGCAGTTTATATTTTTAGATTTCCTCTGTTCTCTCCTATATAGATAGATGAATTTTTAACTCTAAATCGAACATGGTTTGTAGTAGCTCTTTGAAACTTGACAAAATAAGGAGTTCTCAGTTTTGTGTCTCTGATTTGTTTCCGCTTCAAATAGCCCTAAGCAGAGACTGTGGAAAAGCACTTTCATTGAGAGGGGTTGCCAAGCTTTTAAGAAATAACGATTTTCCGAAATACCAGCAAATATTTTTTCACCCAATCTTGATGATACCTGGTGGTAATGATCGGTACACAAATCCCAGTTGGCTCACCAAATTTTCTTCTTCTAGGTTAAAGTGTTCGTTTACAGGAGCAGTTTTTATTTTTAGATTTCAGTCTGTTCACTCCTATATAGATAGATGAATTTGGAACTCTAAATCCAACATGGTTTGTAGTAGCTCTTTGAAACTTGACAAAATAAAGGAGTTCTCAGTTTTGTCTCCATGGTTTGTTTTCACTTCAAGTAGCCCTAAGCAGAGACTGCGGAAAAGCACTTACATTGAAAGGGGTTGCCAAGCATCGAAGAAATTACGAGTTTCCTAAATCCAGCAAATATTTTTGCACCCAATCTTAATGATACATGGTTTTTAATGACAAGTCCACAAATCCCACTTGGCTCACCAAATTTTCTTCTTCTAGGTTGAAGCGTTCGTTTACAGTAGCAGTTTTTATTTTTAGGTTTCACTCTGTTCTCTCCTATATAGACAGATGAATTTGGAACTCTAAATCCAACATGGTTTGTAGTAGCTCTTTGAAAGTTGACAAATAAAGGAGTTCTCAGTTTTGTCTCTATGATTTGTCTCCGCTTCATGTAGCCCTAGGCACAGACTGTGGAAAAGCACTTTCTTTGAGAGGGGTTGCCAAGCTTCTAAGAAATAACTAGTTTCCGAAATACCACAAATATTTTTCACCCAATCTTGATGATACTTGGTAGTAATGATCCGTCCACAAATCCCACTTGACTCACCAAATTTTGTTCTTCTAGTTTTAAGCGTTCGTTTACAGTAGCAAATATTTTTTCACCCAATGTTGATGATACTTGGTGGTAATGATCAGTACACAAATCCCACTTGGCTCACCATATTTTGTTCTTCTGGGTTGAAGCGTTCGTCTACAGTAGCAGTTTTTATTTTTAAGTTCCCTCTGTTCTCTCCTATATAGATAGATGAATTTGGAACTCTAAATCCAACATGGTGTGTAATAGCTCTTTGAAACTTGACAAAATAAAAGAGTTCTCAGTTTTGTCTCTATGGTTTGTTTCCTCTTCAAGTCGCCCTAGGCACAGACTGTGGAAAAGCACTTTCATTGAGAGGGGTTGCCAAGCTTTTAAGAAATAACGAGTTTCCGAAATACCAGTAAGTATTTTTTCACCCAATCTTGATGATACTTGGTGGTAATGATCTGTACACAAATCAAAATTGGCTCACCAAATTTTGTTCTCCTAGGTTGAAGCGATCGTTTACAGTAGCAGTATTTATTTTTAGGTTTCACTCTGTTCTCTCCTATATAGATAGATGAATTTGGAACTCTAAATACAACATGGTTTGTAGTAGCTCTTTGAAACTTGACAAAATAAAGGAGTTTTCAGATTTGTCTCTATTATTTGTTTCCGCATCATGTAGTCCTAAGCAGAGACTGTGGAAAAGCACTTTCATTGAAAGGGGTTGCCAGGTTTCCAAGAAATTACAAGTTTCCGAAATACCAGCAAATATTTTTTCAGCCAGTGTTGATGATACGTGGTGTTAATGACAAGTACACAAATCCCACTTGGCTCACCAAATTTTGTTCTTCTAGGTTGAAGTGTTCGTTTACAGTAGCAGTTTTTATTTTTAGGTTTCACTCTGTTCTCTCCTATATAGATAGATGAATTTGGAACTCTAAATCCAACATGGTTTGTAGTAGCTCTTTGAATGTTGACAACATAAAGGAGTTGTAAGTTTTGTCTCTATGGTTTGTTTCCTCTTCAAGTAGCCCTAGGCACAGACTGTGGAAAAGCACTTTCATTGAGAGGGGTTTCCAAGCTTCTAAAAAATAAGGAGTTTCCGAAATACCAGCAAATATTTTTTCACCCAATCTTGATGATCCTTGGTACTAATGATCGGTACACAAATCCCATTGACTCACCAAATTTTGTTCTTCTAGGTTGAAGCGTTCGTTTACATTAGCAGTTTATATTTTTAGTTTCCCTCAGTTCTCTCCTATATAGATAGATGAATTTGGAACTCTAAATCCAACATGGTTTGTAGTAGCTCTTTGAAATTTGACAAAATAAAGGAGTTCTCAGTTTTGTCTCTTTGATTTGTTGCCACTTCATGTAGCCCTAAGCAGAGACGGTGAAAAAGCACTTTCATTGAAAGGGGTTGCCAAGCATCCAAAAAATTACGAGTTTCCGAAATACCAGCAAATATTTTTTCACCCAATGTTGATGATACGTGGTGGTAATGACAAGTTCACAAATCCCACTTGGCTCACCAAATTTTGTTCTCCTAGGTTGAAGCGTTCGTTTACAGTAGCAGTTTTTATTTTTAGGTTTCACTCTGTTCTCTCCTATATAGATAGATGAATTTGGAACTCTAAATCCAACATGGTTTGTAGTAGGTCTTTGAAACTTGACAAAAGAAAGGAGTTCTCAGTTTTGTCTCTATGATTTGTTTCCGTTCCTGTAGCCCTAATCAGTGACAGTGGAAAAGCATTTTCATTGAAAGGGGTTGCCAAGCTTCCAAGAAATTACGAGTTTCCGAAATACAAGCAAATATTTTTTCACCCAAAGTTGATGATACGTGGTGGTAATGACGAGTACACAAATTCCACTTGGCTCACCAAATTTTGTTCTTCTAGGTTGCAGCGTTCGTTTACAGTAGCAGTTGTTATTCTTAGGTTTCACTCTGTTCACTCCTATATAGATACATGAATTTGGAACTCTAAATCCAACATGGTTTGTAGTAGCTCTTTGAAACTTGACAAAAGAAAGGAGTTCTCAGTTTTGTCTTTATGGTTTGTTTCCTCTTCAAGTCGCCCTAGGCACAGACTATGGAAAAGCATTTTCATTGAGAGGGGTTGCCAAGCTTTTAAGAAATAACGAGTTTCCGAAATACCAGTAAATATTTTTTCACCCAATCTTGATGATACTTGGTGGTAATGATCAGTACACAAACCCCACTTGGCTCACCAAATTTTGTTCTTCTGGGTTGAAGCATTCGTCTAGAGTAGCAGTTTTTATATTTAGGTTTCACTCTGTTCTCTACTATATACATAGATGAATTTGGAACTCTGAATCCAACATGGTTTGCAGTAGCACTTTGAAAGTTGACAAAATAAAAGAGTTCTCAGTTTTGTCTCTATGATTGGTTTCCGCTTCATGTAGCCGTAAGCAGTGACTGTGGAAAAGCACTTTTATTGAAAGGGGTTGCCAATCTTCCAAGAAATTACGAGTTTTTGAAATACCAGCAAATATTTTTTTACCCAATGTTGATGATACGTGGTGGTAATGACAAGTACAAAAATCCCACTTGGCTCACCAAATTTTGTTCTCCTAGGTTGAAGCGATCGTTTACAGTAGCAGTTTTTATTTTTAGGTTTCACTCAATACTCTCCTATATAGATAGATGAATTTGGAACTCTAATTCCAACATGGTTTGTAGTAGCTCTTTGAAAGTTTCAAATAAAGGAGTTGTCAGTTTTGTCTTTATGGTTTGTTTCCTCTTCAAGTGGCCCTGGGAACAGACTGTGGAAACGCACTTTCATTGAGAGGGGTTGCCAAGCTTCTAAGAAAAAACGAGTTTCCGAAATACCAGCAAAAATTTTTTCACCCAATGTTGATGTTACTTGGTGGTAATGATCAGTATACAAATCGCACTTGGCTCACCATATTTTGTTCTTCTGAGTTGACACGTTCCTCTACAGTAGCAGTTTTTATATTTAGGTTTCACTCTGTTCTCTCCTATTGAGATTGATGAATTTGGAACTCTAAATCCAACAAGGTTTCTAGTAGCTCTTTGAAAGTTGACAAAATAAAGGAGTTCTCAGTTTTTTCTCTATGGTTTGTTTCCTCTTCAAGTAGTCCTATGCACAGACTGTGGAAAAGCACTTTCATTGAGAGGGGTTGCCAAGCCTTTAAGAAATAACGAGTTTCAGAAATACCAGCAAATATTTTTTCACCCAATGTTGATGATACTTGGTGGTAATGATTGTTACACCAATTCCACTTGACTCACCAAATTTTGTTCTTCTAGGTTGAAGCGTTCGATTACAGTAGCAGTTTATATTTTTAGTTTCTCTCTGTTGTCTCCTATACAGATAGATGAATTTGGAACTCTAAATCCAACATGGTTTGTAGTAGCTCTTTGAAAATTGACAAAATAAAGGAGTTCTCAGTTTTGTCTCTTTGATTTGTTGCCGCTTCATGTAGCCCTAAGCAGAGACTGTGAAAAAGCACTGTCATTGAAAGTGGTTGCCAAGCTTCCAGTAAATTACGAGTTTCCGAAATACCAGCAAATATTTTTTCACCCAATGTTGATGATACGTGGTGGTAATGAGAAGTACACAAATCCCACTTGGCTCACCAAATTTTGTTTTCCTAGGTTGAAGCGTTCGTTTACAGAGGAGTTTTTATTTTTAGGTTTCACTCTGTTCTCTCCTATATAGATAGATGAATTTGGAACTCTAAATCCAACATGGTTTGTAGTAGCTCTTTGAAACTTGACAAAAGAAAGGAGTTCTCAGTTTTGTCTCTATAGTTTGTTTCCTCTTCAAGTAGTCCTAGGCACAGACTGTTGAAAAGCACTTTCATTGAGAGGGGTTGCCAAGCTTCTGAGAAATAACGAGTTTCCGAAATACCAGCAAATATTTTTTCACCCAATCTTGATGATACTTGGTGGTAATGATTGGTACACAAATCCCACTTGACTCACCAAATTTTGTTCATCTAGGTTGAAGCGTTCGTTTACAGTAGCAGTTTATATTTTAAGTTCCCTCTGTTCTCTCCTACATAGATAGATGAATTTGGAACTCTAAATCCAACATGGTTTGTAGTAGCTCTTTGAAACTTGACAAAATAAAGGAGTTTTCAGATTTGTCTCTATTATTTTTTCCTCATGATGTAGCCCTAAGCAGAGACTGTGGAAAAGCACTTTCATTGAAAGGGATTGCCAGGTTTCCAAGAAATTACGAGTTTCCGAAATACCAGCAAATATTTTTTTCAGCCAGTGTTGATGATACGTGGTGGTAATGACAAGTACACAAATCCCACTTGGCTCACCAAATTTTGTTCTTCTAGGTTGAAGTGTTCGATTACAGTAGCAGTTTTTATTTTTAGGTTTCACTCTGTTCTCTCCTATATAGATAGATGAATTTGGAACTCTAATTCCAACATGGTTTGTAGTAGCTCTTTGAAAGTTGACAAAATAAAGGTGTTGTAAGTTTTGTCTCTATGGTTTGTTTCCTCTTCAAGTAGCCTTAGTCACAGACTGTGGAAAAGCACTTTCATTGAGAGGGGTTGCCAAGCTTCTAAGAAATAACGAGTTTCCGAAATACCAGCAAATATTTTTTCACCCAATGTTGATGATACTTGGTGGTAATGATCAGTACACAAATCCCACTTGGCTCACCATATTTTGTTCTTCTGGGTTGAAGCGTTCGTCTACAGTAGCAGTTTTTATATTTAGGTTTCACTCTGTTCTCTCCTACATAAAAAGATGAATTTGGAACTCTAAATCCAACACGGTGTGTAATAGCTCTTTGAAACTTAACAAAGCAAAGGAGTTCTCAGTTTTGTCTCTATGGTTTGTTTCCTCTTCAATTCGTCCTAGGCACAGACTTTGGAAAAGCACTTTCATTTAGAGGGGTTGCCAAGGTTTTAAGAAATAACGAGTTTCCGAAATACCAGTAAATATTTTTTCACCCAAACTTGATGATACTTTGTGGTAATGATCAGAACACAAACCCCACTTGGCTCACCAAATTTAGTTCTTCTGGGTTGAAGCGTTCGTCTAGAGTAGCAGTTTTTATATTTAGGTTTCACTCTGCTCTCTCCTACATAGATAGATGATTTGGAACTCTAAATCCAACATGGTGTGTAATAGCTCTTTGAAACTTGACAAAGTAAAGGATTTCTCAGTTTTGTCTCTATTGTTTGTTTCCTCTTCAAGTCGCCCTAGGCACAGACTGTGGAAAAGCACTTTCATTGAGAGGGGTTGCCAAGCTTCTAAGAAATAACAAGTTTCCGAAATACCACAAATATTTTTCACCCAATCATGATGATACTTGGTAGTAATGATCCGTCCACAAATCCCACTTGGATCACCAAATTTTCTTCTTCTAGGTTGAAGCGTTCATTTACAGTAGCAAATATTTTTTCACCCAATGTTGATGATACTTGGTGGTAATGATCAGTACACAAATCCCACTTGGCTCACCATATTTTGTTCTTCTGGGTTGAAGCGTTCGTCTACAGTAGCAGTTTTTATTTTTAAGTTCCCTCTGTTCTCTCCTATATAGATAGATGAATTTGGAACTCTAAATCCAACATGGTTTGTAGTAGCTCTTTGAAACTTGACAAAATAAAGGAGTTCTCAGTTTTGTCTCTTTGATTTGTTGCCACTTCATGTAGCCCTAAGCAGAGACGGTGAAAAAGCACTTTCATTGAAAGGGGTTGCCAAGCATCCAAAAAATTACGAGTTTCCGAAATACCAGCAAATATTTTTTCACCCAATGTTGATGATACGTGGTGGTAATGACAAGTTCACACATCCCACTTGGCTCACCAAATTTTGTTCTCCTAGGTTGAAGCGTTCGTTTACAGTAGCAGTTTTTATTTTTAGGTTTCACTCTGTTCTCTCCTATATAGATAGATGAATTTGGAACTCAAAATCCAACATGGTGTGTAATAGCTCTTTGAAACTTGACAAAGTAAAGGAGTTCTCAGTTTTGTCTCTATGGTTTGTTTCATCATCAAGTAGCCCTAGGCAAAGTGTGGAAAAGCACTTTCATTGAGCGGGGTTGCCAAGCTTCTAAGAAATAATTAGTTTCAAAATACCAGCAAATATTTTTACACCCAATCTTGATGATACTTCGGGTAATTATCAGTACACAAATCCCACTTGGCTCACCAAATTTTGTTCTTCTAGGTTGAAGCGTTCGTCTACAGTAGCAGTTTTTATATTTAGGTTTCAGTCTGTTCTCTCCTGTATAGATAGATGAATTTGGAACTCTAAATCCACCATGGTTTGTAGTAGCTCTTTGTAACTTCACAAAATAAAGGAGTTCTCAGTTTTTTTTCTATGGTTTGTTTCCTCTTCAAGTAGCCCTAGGCACAGACTGTGGAAAAGCACTTTCATTGAGAGGGTTTGCTAAGCTTCTAAGAAATAACGAGTTTCTGAAATACCAGCAAATATTTTTTCACGCAAAGTGATGATACTTGTGGTAATGATCAGTACACAAATCCCACTTGGCTCACCAAATTTTGTTTATCTATGTTGATGCGTTCATCTACAGTAGCAGTTTTTATATTTAGGTTTCACTCTGTTCTCTCCTATATTGATAGATGTATTTGGATCTCTAAATCCAACATGGTTTGTATTAGCTCTTTGAAACTTGACAAAATAAAGGAGTTCTCAGTTTTTTCTCTATGGTTTGTTTTCTCTTCAAGTAGTCCTAGGCACAGACTGTGGAAAAGCACTTTCATTGAGAAGGGTTGCCAAGCTTCTAAGAAATAACGAGTTTTTGAAATACCAGCAAATACTTTTCACCCAATCTTGATGATACTTGGTGGTAATGATTGGAACACAAATCCCACTTGACTCACCAAATTTTGTTCTTCTAGGTTGAAGCATTCGTTTACAGTAGCAGTTTATATTTTTAAGTTTCCTCTGTTCTCTCCTATATAGATAGATGAATTTGGAACTCTAAATCCAACATGGTTCGTAGTAGCTCTTTGAAACTTGACAAAATAAGGAGTTCTCAGTTTTGTCTCTATGATTTGTTTCCGCTTCAAACAGCCCTAAGCAGAGACTGTGGAAAAGCAATTTCATTGAGAGGGGTTGCCTAGCTTTTAAGAAATAACGAGTTTCCGAAATACCAGCAAATATTTTTTCACCCAATCTTGATGATACTTGGTGGTAATGATCGGTACACAAATCCCAGTTGGCTCACCAAATTTTCTTCTTCTTGGTGAAGCGTTCGTTTACAGTAGCAGTTTTTATTTTTAGGTTTCACTCTGTTCTCTCCTATATAGATTGATGAATTTGGAACTCTAAATCCAACAGTTTGTAGTAGCTCTTTGAATCTTGACAAAATAGAGGAGTTCTCAGTTTTGTCTCCATGGTTTGTTTTCACTTCAAGTAGCCCAAAGCAGAGACTGTGATAAAGCACTTACATTGAGAGGGGTTGCCAAGCTTCCAAGAAATTACGAGTTTCCTAAATCCAGCAAATAATTTTTCACCCAATCTTAATGATACGTGGTGGTAATGACAAGTCCACAAATCCCACTTGGCTCACCAAATTTTCTTCTTCTAGGTTGAAGCGTTCGTTTACAGTAGCAGTTTTTATTTTTAGGTTTTACTCTGTTCTCTCTATATAGATAGATGAATTTGGAACACTAAATCGAACATGGTTTGTAGTAGCTCTTTGAAACTTAAGAAAATAAAGGAGTTCTCAGTTTTGTCTCTATGGTTTGTTTTCTCTTCAAGTAGTCCTAGGCCCAGACTGTGGAAAAGCACTTTCATTGAGAAGGGTTGCCAATCTTCTAAGAAATAACGAGTTTTCAAAATACCAGCAAGTATTTTTTCACCCAATCTTGATGATACTTGGTGGTCATGAGTGGTACACAAATCCCACTTGACTCACCAAATTTTGTTCTTCTAGGTTTAAGCGTTCGTTTACAGTAGCAGTTTTTATTTTTAGGTTTCACTCTGTTCTCTCCTATATAGATAGATGAATTTGGAACTCTAAATCCAACATGGTTTGTAGTAGCTCTTTGAAACTTGACAAAATAAGGAGTTCTCAGTTTTGTCTCTATGATTTGGTTCCGCTTCAAATAGCCCTAAGCAGAGACTGTGGAAAAGCACTTTCATTGAGAGGGGTTGCCAAGCATTTAAGAAGTAACAATTTTCCGAAATACCAGCAAATATTTTTTCACCCAATCTTGATGATACCTGGTGGTAATGATCGGTACACAAATCCCAGTTGACTCATCAAATTTTCTTCTTCTAGGTTGAAGCGGTTCGTTTACAGTAGCAGTTTTTATTTTTAGGTTTCACTCTGTTCTCTCCTATATAGATAGATGAATTTGGAACTCTAAATCCAACATGGTTTGTAGTAGCTCTTTGAAACTTGACAAAATAAAGGAGTTCTCAGTTTTGTCTCCATGGTTTGTTTTCACTTAAAGTAGCCCTAAGCAGAGACTGCGGAAAAGCACTTATATTGAAAGGGGTGCCAAGCTTCGAAGAAATTACGAGTTTCCTAAATCCAGCAAATATTTTTTCACCCAATCTTAATGATACGTGGTTTTTAATGACAAGTCCACAAATCCCAATGGGCTCACCAAATTTTCTTCTTCTAGGTTGAAGCGTTCGTTTACAGTAGCAGTTTTTTATTTTTAGGTTTCACTCGGTTCTCTCCTATATCGATAGATGAATTTGGAACTCTAAATCCAACATGGTTTGTAGTAGCTCTTTGAAACTTGACAAAATAAAGGAGTTCTCAGTTTTTTCTCTATGATTTGTCTCCGCTTCATGTAGCCCTAGGCACAGACTGTGGAAAAGCACTTTCTTTGAGAGGGGTTGCCAAGCTTCTAAGAAATAACTAGTTTCCGAAATACCACAAATATTTTTCACCCAATCTTGATGATACTTGGTAGTAATGATCCGTACACAAATCCCACTTGACTCACCAAATTTTGTTCTTCTAGTTTTAAGCGTTCGTTTACACTAGCAGTTTATATTTTTAGATTTCCTCTGTTCTCTCCTATATAGATAGATGAATTTTTAACTCTAAATCGAACATGGTTTGTAGTAGCTCTTTGAAACTTGACAAAATAAGGAGTTCTCAGATTTGTGTCTCTGATTTGTTTCCGCTTCAAATAGCCCTAAGCAGAGACTGTGGAAAAGCACTTTCATTGAGAGGGGTTGCCAAGCTTTTAAGAAATAACGATTTTCCGAAATACCAGCAAATATTTTTTCACCCAATCTTGATGATACCTGGTGGTAATGATCGGTACACAAATCCCAGTTGGCTCACCAAATTTTCTTCTTCTAGGTTAAAGTGTTCGTTTACAGGAGCAGTTTTTATTTTTAGATTTCAGTCTGTTCACTCCTATATAGATAGATGAATTTGGAACTCTAAATCCAACATGGTTTGTAGTAGCTCTTTGAAACTTGACAAAATAAAGGAGTTCTCAGTTTTGTCTCCATGGTTTGTTTTCACTTCAAGTAGCCCTAAGCAGAGACTGCGGAAAAGCACTTACATTGAAAGGGGTTGCCAAGCATCGAAGAAATTACGAGTTTCCTAAATCCAGCAAATATTTTTGCACCCAATCTTAATGATACATGGTTTTTAATGACAAGTCCACAAATCCCACTTGGCTCACCAAATTTTCTTCTTCTAGGTTGAAGCGTTCGTTTACAGTAGCAGTTTTTATTTTTAGGTTTCACTCTGTTCTCTCCTATATAGACAGATGAATTTGGAACTCTAAATCCAACATGGTTTGTAGTAGCTCTTTGAAAGTTGACAAATAAAGGAGTTCTCAGTTTTGTCTCTATGATTTGTCTCCGCTTCATGTAGCCCTAGGCACAGACTGTGGAAAAGCACTTTCTTTGAGAGGGGTTGCCAAGCTTCTAAGAAATAAAGAGTTTCCGAAATACCACAAATATTTTTCACCCAATCTTGATGATACTTGGTAGTAATGATCCGTCCACAAATCCCACTTGGATCACCAAATTTTCTTCTTCTAGGTTGAAGCGTTCATTTACAGTAGCAAATATTTTTTCACCCAATGTTGATGATACTTGGTGGTAATGATCAGTACACAAATCCCACTTGGCTCACCATATTTTGTTCTTCTGGGTTGAAGCGTTCGTCTACAGTAGCAGTTTTTATTTTTAAGTTCCCTCTGTTCTCTCCTATATAGATAGATGAATTTGGAACTCTAAATCCAACATGGTGTGTAATAGCTCTTTGAAACTTGACAAAATAAAAGAGTTCTCAGTTTTGTCTCTATGGTTTGTTTCCTCTTCAAGTCGCCCTAGGCACAGACTGTGGAAAAGCACTTTCATTGAGAGGGGTTGCCAAGCTTTTAAGAAATAACGAGTTTCCGAAATACCAGTAAATATTTTTTCACCCAATCTTGATGATACTTGGTGGTAATGATCTGTACACAAATCCCAATTGGCTCACCAAATTTTGTTCTCCTAGGTTGAAGCGATCGTTTACAGTAGCAGTATTTATTTTTAGGTTTCACTCTGTTCTCTCCTATATAGATAGATGAATTTGGAACTCTAAATACAACATGGTTTGTAGTAGCTCTTTGAAACTTGACAAAATAAAGGAGTTTTCAGATTTGTCTCTATTATTTGTTTCCGCATCATGTAGTCCTAAGCAGAGACTGTGGAAAAGCACTTTCATTGAAAGGGGTTGCCAGGTTTCCAAGAAATTACGAGTTTCCGAAATACCAGCAAATATTTTTTCAGCCAGTGTTGATGATACGTGGTGTTAATGACAAGTACACAAATCCCACTTGGCTCACCAAATTTTGTTCTTCTAGGTTGAAGTGTTCGTTTACAGTAGCAGTTTTTATTTTTAGGTTTCACTCTGTTCTCTCCTATATAGATAGATGAATTTGGAACTCTAAATCCAACATGGTTTGTAGTAGCTCTTTGAATGTTGACAACATAAAGGAGTTGTAAGTTTTGTCTCTATGGTTTGTTTCCTCTTCAAGTAGCCCTAGGCACAGACTGTGGAAAAGCACTTTCATTGAGAGGGGTTTCCAAGCTTTTAAAAAATAAGGAGTTTCCGAAATACCAGCAAATATTTTTTCACCCAATCTTGATGATCCTTGGTACTAATGATCGGTACACAAATCCCATTGACACACCAAATTTTGTTCTTCTAGGTTGAAGCGTTCGTTTACATTAGCAGTTTATATTTTTAGTTTCCCTCAGTTCTCTCCTATATAGATAGATGAATTTGGAACTCTAAATCCAACATGGTTTGTAGTAGCTCTTTGAAATTTGACAAAATAAAGGAGTTCTCAGTTTTGTCTCTTTGATTTGTTGCCACTTCATGTAGCCCTAAGCAGAGACGGTGAAAAAGCACTTTCATTGAAAGGGGTTGCCAAGCATCCAAAAAATTACGAGTTTCCGAAATACCAGCAAATATTTTTTCACTCAATGTTGATGATACGTGGTGGTAATGACAAGTTCACAAATCCCACTTGGCTCACCAAATTTTGTTCTCCTAGGTTGAAGCGTTCGTTTACAGTAGCAGTTTTTATTTTTAGGTTTCACTCTGTTCTCTCCTATATAGATAGATGAATTTGGAACTCTAAATCCCACATGGTTTGTAGTAGGTCTTTGAAACTTGACAAAAGAAAGGAGTTCTCAGTTTTGTCTCTATGATTTGTTTCCGTTCCTGTAGCCCTAATCAGTGACAGTGGAAAAGCATTTTCATTGAAAGGGGTTGCCAAGCTTCCAAGAAATTACGAGTTTCCGAAATACAAGCAAATATTTTTTCACCCAAAGTTGATGATACGTGGTGGTAATGACGAGTACACAAATTCCACTTGGCTCACCAAATTTTGTTCTTCTAGGTTGCAGCGTTCGTTTACAGTAGCAGTTGTTATTCTTAGGTTTCACTCTGTTCACTCCTATATAGATACATGAATTTGGAACTCTAAATCCAACATGGTTTGTAGTAGCTCTTTGAAACTTGACAAAAGAAAGGAGTTCTCAGTTTTGTCTTTATGGTTTGTTTCCTCTTCAAGTCGCCCTAGGCACAGACTATGGAAAAGCATTTTCATTGAGAGGGGTTGCCAAGCTTTTAAGAAATAACGAGTTTCCGAAATACCAGTAAATATTTTTTCACCCAATCTTGATGATACTTGGTGGTAATGATCAGTACACAAACCCCACTTGGCTCACCAAATTTTGTTCTTCTGGGTTGAAGCATTCGTCTAGAGTAGCAGTTTTTATATTTAGGTTTCACTCTGTTCTCTACTATATACATAGATGAATTTGGAACTCTGAATCCAACATGGTTTGCAGTAGCACTTTGAAAGTTGACAAAATAAAAGAGTTCTCAGTTTTGTCTCTATGATTGGTTTCCGCTTCATGTAGCCGTAAGCAGTGACTGTGGAAAAGCACTTTTATTGAAAGGGGTTGCCAATCTTCCAAGAAATTACGAGTTTTTGAAATACCAGCAAATATTTTTTTACCCAATGTTGATGATACGTGGTGGTAATGACAAGTACAAAAATCCCACTTGGCTCACCAAATTTTGTTCTCCTAGGTTGAAGCGATCGTTTTCAGTAGCAGTTTTTATTTTTAGGTTTCACTCAATACTCTCCTATATAGATAGATGAATTTGGAACTCTAATTCCAACATGGTTTGTAGTAGCTCTTTGAAAGTTTCAAATAAAGGAGTTGTCAGTTTTGTCTTTATGGTTTGTTTCCTCTTCAAGTGGCCCTGGGAACAGACTGTGGAAACGCACTTTCATTGAGAGGGGTTGCCAAGCTTCTAAGAAAAAACGAGTTTCCGAAATACCAGCAAAAATTTTTTCACCCAATGTTGATGTTACTTGGTGGTAATGATCAGTATACAAATCGCACTTGGCTCACCATATTTTGTTCTTCTGAGTTGACACGTTCCTCTACAGTAGCAGTTTTTATATTTAGGTTTCACTCTGTTCTCTCCTATTGAGATTGATGAATTTGGAACTCTAAATCCAACAAGGTTTCTAGTAGCTCTTTGAAAGTTGACAAAATAAAGGAGTTCTCAGTTTTTTCTCTATGGTTTGTTTCCTCTTCAAGTAGTCCTATGCACAGACTGTGGAAAAGCACTTTCATTGAGAGGGGTTGCCAAGCCTTTAAGAAATAACGAGTTTCAGAAATACCAGCAAATATTTTTTCACCCAATGTTGATGATACTTGGTGGTAATGATTGTTACACCAATTCCACTTGACTCACCAAATTTTGTTCTTCTAGGTTGAAGCGTTCGATTACAGTAGCAGTTTATATTTTTAGTTTCTCTCTGTTGTCTCCTATATAGATAGATGAATTTGGAACTCTAAATCCAACATGGTTTGTAGTAGCTCTTTGAAAATTGACAAAATAAAGGAGTTCTCAGTTTTGTCTCTTTGATTTGTTGCCGCTTCATGTAGCCCTAAGCAGAGACTGTGAAAAAGCACTGTCATTGAAAGTGGTTGCCAAGCTTCCAGTAAATTACGAGTTTCCGAAATACCAGCAAATATTTTTTCACCCAATGTTGATGATACGTGGTGGTAATGAGAAGTACACAAATCCCACTTGGCTCACCAAATTTTGTTTTCCTAGGTTGAAGCGTTCGTTTACAGAGGAGTTTTTATTTTTAGGTTTCACTCTGTTCTCTCCTATATAGATAGATGAATTTGGAACTCTAAATCCAACATGGTTTGTAGTAGCTCTTTGAAACTTGACAAAAGAAAGGAGTTCTCAGTTTTGTCTCTATGGTTTGTTTCCTCTTCAAGTAGTCCTAGGCACAGACTGTTGAAAAGCACTTTCATTGAGAGGGGTTGCCAAGCTTCTGAGAAATAACGAGTTTCCGAAATACCAGCAAATATTTTTTCACCCAATCTTGATGATACTTGGTGGTAATGATTGGTACACAAATCCCACTTGACTCACCAAATTTTGTTCATCTAGGTTGAAGCGTTCGTTTACAGTAGCAGTTTATATTTTAAGTTCCCTCTGTTCTCTCCTACATAGATAGATGAATTTGGAACTCTAAATCCAACATTGTTTGTAGTAGCTCTTTGAAACTTGACAAAATAATGGAGTTTTCAGATTTGTCTCTATTATTTTTTCCTCATGATGTAGCCATAAGCAGAGACTGTGGAAAAGCACTTTCATTGAAAGGGATTGCCAGGTTTCCAAGAAATTACGAGTTTCCGAAATACCAGCAAATATTTTTTCAGCCAGTGTTGATGATACGTGGTGGTAATGACAAGTACACAAATCCCACTTGGCTCACCAAATTTTGTTCTTCTAGGTTGAAGTGTTCGATTACAGTAGCAGTTTTTTATTTTTAGGTTTCACTCTGTTCTCTCCTATATAGATAGATGAATTTGGAACTCTAATTCCAACATGGTTTGTAGTAGCTCTTTGAAAGTTGACAAAATAAAGGTGTTGTAAGTTTTGTCTCTATGGTTTGTTTCCTCTTCAAGTAGCCTTAGTCACAGACTGTGGAAAAGCACTTTCATTGAGAGGGGTTGCCAAGCTTCTAAGAAATAACGAGTTTCCGAAATACCAGCAAATATTTTTTCACCCAATGTTGATGATACTTGGTGGTAATGATCAGTACACAAATCCCACTTGGCTCACCATATTTTGTTCTTCTGGGTTGAAGCGTTCGTCTACAGTAGCAGTTTTTATATTTAGGTTTCACTCTGTTCTCTCCTACATAAAAAGATGAATTTGGAACTCTAAATCCAACACGGTGTGTAATAGCTCTTTGAAACTTAACAAAGCAAAGGAGTTCTCAGTTTTGTCTCTATGGTTTGTTTCCTCTTCAATTCGTCCTAGGCACAGACTGTGGAAAAGCACTTTCATTTAGAGGGGTTGCCAAGGTTTTAAGAAATAACGAGTTTCCGAAATACCAGTAAATATTTTTTCACCCAAACTTGATGATACTTTGTGGTAATGATCAGAACACAAACCCCACTTGGCTCACCAAATTTAGTTCTTCTGGGTTGAAGCGTTCGTCTAGAGTAGCAGTTTTTATATTTAGGTTTCACTCTGCTCTCTCCTACATAGATAGATGATTTGGAACTCTAAATCCAACATGGTGTGTAATAGCTCTTTGAAACTTGACAAAGTAAAGGATTTCTCAGTTTTGTCTCTATTGTTTGTTTCCTCTTCAAGTCGCCCTAGGCACAGACTGTGGAAAAGCACTTTCATTGAGAGGGGTTGCCAAGCTTCTAAGAAATAACAAGTTTCCGAAATACCAGCAAATATTTTTCACCCAATCTTGATGATACTTGGTAGTAATGATCGGTACACAAATCCCACTTGACTCAACAAATTTTGTTCTTCTAGGATGAAGCGTTCATTTACATTAGCAGATTATGTTTTTAGTTTCCCTCTGTTTTCTACTGTATACATAGATGAACTTGGAACTCTGAATCCAACATGGTTTGTAGTAGCTCTTTGAAAGTTGACAAAATAAAAGAGTTCTCAGTTTTGTCTCTATGATTGGTTTCCGCTTCATGTAGCCCTAAGCAGTGACTGTGGAAAAGCACTTTTATTGAAAGGGGTTGCCAATCTTCCAAGAAATTACGAGTTTTTGAAATACCAGCAAATATTTTTTTACCCAATGTTGATGATACGTGGTGGTAATGACAAGTACAAAAATCCCACTTGGCTCACCAAATTTTGTTCTCCTAGGTTGAAGCGATCGTTTACAGTAGCAGTTTTTATTTTTAGGTTTCACTCAATACTCTCCTATATAGATAGATGAATTTGGAACTCTAATTCCAACATGGTTTGTAGTAGCTCTTTGAAAGTTTCAAATAAAGGAGTTGTCAGTTTTGTCTTTATGGTTTGTTTCCTCTTCAAGTGGCCCTGGGAACAGACTGTGGAAACGCACTTTCATTGAGAGGGGTTGCCAAGCTTCTAAGAAAAAACGAGTTTCCGAAATACCAGCAAAAATTTTTTCACCCAATGTTGATGTTACTTGGTGGTAATGATCAGTATACAAATCGCACTTGGCTCACCATATTTTGTTCTTCTGAGTTGACACGTTCCTCTACAGTAGCAGTTTTTATATTTAGGTTTCACTCTGTTCTCTCCTATTGAGATTGATGAATTTGGAACTCTAAATCCAACAAGGTTTCTAGTAGCTCTTTGAAAGTTGACAAAATAAAGGAGTTCTCAGTTTTTTCTCTATGGTTTGTTTCCTCTTCAAGTAGTCCTATGCACAGACTGTGGAAAAGCACTTTCATTGAGAGGGGTTGCCAAGCCTTTAAGAAATAACGAGTTTCAGAAATACCAGCAAATATTTTTTCACCCAATGTTGATGATACTTGGTGGTAATGATTGTTACACCAATTCCACTTGACTCACCAAATTTTGTTCTTCTAGGTTGAAGCGTTCGATTACAGTAGCAGTTTATATTTTTAGTTTCTCTCTGTTGTCTCCTATACAGATAGATGAATTTGGAACTCTAAATCCAACATGGTTTGTAGTAGCTCTTTGAAAATTGACAAAATAAAGGAGTTCTCAGTTTTGTCTCTTTGATTTGTTGCCGCTTCATGTAGCCCTAAGCAGAGACTGTGAAAAAGCACTGTCATTGAAAGTGGTTGCCAAGCTTCCAGTAAATTACGAGTTTCCGAAATACCAGCAAATATTTTTTCACCCAATGTTGATGATACGTGGTGGTAATGAGAAGTACACAAATCCCACTTGGCTCACCAAATTTTGTTTTCCTAGGTTGAAGCGTTCGTTTACAGAGGAGTTTTTATTTTTAGGTTTCACTCTGTTCTCTCCTATATAGATAGATGAATTTGGAACTCTAAATCCAACATGGTTTGTAGTAGCTCTTTGAAACTTGACAAAAGAAAGGAGTTCTCAGTTTTGTCTCTATAGTTTGTTTCCTCTTCAAGTAGTCCTAGGCACAGACTGTTGAAAAGCACTTTCATTGAGAGGGGTTGCCAAGCTTCTGAGAAATAACGAGTTTCCGAAATACCAGCAAATATTTTTTCACCCAATCTTGATGATACTTGGTGGTAATGATTGGTACACAAATCCCACTTGACTCACCAAATTTTGTTCATCTAGGTTGAAGCGTTCGTTTACAGTAGCAGTTTATATTTTAAGTTCCCTCTGTTCTCTCCTACATAGATAGATGAATTTGGAACTCTAAATCCAACATGGTTTGTAGTAGCTCTTTGAAACTTGACAAAATAAAGGAGTTTTCAGATTTGTCTCTATTATTTTTTCCTCATGATGTAGCCCTAAGCAGAGACTGTGGAAAAGCACTTTCATTGAAAGGGATTGCCAGGTTTCCAAGAAATTACGAGTTTCCGAAATACCAGCAAATATTTTTTTCAGCCAGTGTTGATGATACGTGGTGGTAATGACAAGTACACAAATCCCACTTGGCTCACCAAATTTTGTTCTTCTAGGTTGAAGTGTTCGATTACAGTAGCAGTTTTTATTTTTAGGTTTCACTCTGTTCTCTCCTATATAGATAGATGAATTTGGAACTCTAATTCCAACATGGTTTGTAGTAGCTCTTTGAAAGTTGACAAAATAAAGGTGTTGTAAGTTTTGTCTCTATGGTTTGTTTCCTCTTCAAGTAGCCTTAGTCACAGACTGTGGAAAAGCACTTTCATTGAGAGGGGTTGCCAAGCTTCTAAGAAATAACGAGTTTCCGAAATACCAGCAAATATTTTTTCACCCAAAGTTGATGATACTTGGTGGTAATGATCAGTACACAAATCCCACTTGGCTCACCATATTTTGTTCTTCTGGGTTGAAGCGTTCGTCTACAGTAGCAGTTTTTATATTTAGGTTTCACTCTGTTCTCTCCTACATAAAAAGATGAATTTGGAACTCTAAATCCAACACGGTGTGTAATAGCTCTTTGAAACTTAACAAAGCAAAGGAGTTCTCAGTTTTGTCTCTATGGTTTGTTTCCTCTTCAATTCGTCCTAGGCACAGACTTTGGAAAAGCACTTTCATTTAGAGGGGTTGCCAAGGTTTTAAGAAATAACGAGTTTCCGAAATACCAGTAAATATTTTTTCACCCAAACTTGATGATACTTTGTGGTAATGATCAGAACACAAACCCCACTTGGCTCACCAAATTTAGTTCTTCTGGGTTGAAGCGTTCGTCTAGAGTAGCAGTTTTTATATTTAGGTTTCACTCTGCTCTCTCCTACATAGATAGATGATTTGGAACTCTAAATCCAACATGGTGTGTAATAGCTCTTTGAAACTTGACAAAGTAAAGGATTTCTCAGTTTTGTCTCTATTGTTTGTTTCCTCTTCAAGTCGCCCTAGGCACAGACTGTGGAAAAGCACTTTCATTGAGAGGGGTTGCCAAGCTTCTAAGAAATAACAAGTTTCCGAAATACCACAAATATTTTTCACCCAATCATGATGATACTTGGTAGTAATGATCCGTCCACAAATCCCACTTGGATCACCAAATTTTCTTCTTCTAGGTTGAAGCGTTCATTTACAGTAGCAAATATTTTTTCACCCAATGTTGATGATACTTGGTGGTAATGATCAGTACACAAATCCCACTTGGCTCACCATATTTTGTTCTTCTGGGTTGAAGCGTTCGTCTACAGTAGCAGTTTTTATTTTTAAGTTCCCTCTGTTCTCTCCTATATAGATAGATGAATTTGGAACTCTAAATCCAACATGGTTTGTAGTAGCTCTTTGAAACTTGACAAAATAAAGGAGTTCTCAGTTTTGTCTCTTTGATTTGTTGCCACTTCATGTAGCCCTAAGCAGAGACGGTGAAAAAGCACTTTCATTGAAAGGGGTTGCCAAGCATCCAAAAATTACGAGTTTCCGAAATACCAGCAAATATTTTTTCACCCAATGTTGATGATACGTGGTGGTAATGACAAGTTCACACATCCCACTTGGCTCACCAAATTTTGTTCTCCTAGGTTGAAGCGTTCGTTTACAGTAGCAGTTTTTATTTTTAGGTTTCACTCTGTTCTCTCCTATATAGATAGATGAATTTGGAACTCAAAATCCAACATGGTGTGTAATAGCTCTTTGAAACTTGACAAAGTAAAGGAGTTCTCAGTTTTGTCTCTATGGTTTGTTTCATCATCAAGTAGCCCTAGGCAAAGTGTGGAAAAGCACTTTCATTGAGCGGGGTTGCCAAGCTTCTAAGAAATAATTAGTTTCAAAATACCAGCAAATATTTTTACACCCAATCTTGATGATACTTCGGGTAATTATCAGTACACAAATCCCACTTGGCTCACCAAATTTTGTTCTTCTAGGTTGAAGCGTTCGTCTACAGTAGCAGTTTTTATATTTAGGTTTCAGTCTGTTCTCTCCTGTATAGATAGATGAATTTGGAACTCTAAATCCACCATGGTTTGTAGTAGCTCTTTGTAACTTCACAAAATAAAGGAGTTCTCAGTTTTTTTTCTATGGTTTGTTTCCTCTTCAAGTAGCCCTAGGCACAGACTGTGGAAAAGCACTTTCATTGAGAGGGTTTGCTAAGCTTCTAAGAAATAACGAGTTTCTGAAATACCAGCAAATATTTTTTCACGCAAAGTGATGATACTTGTGGTAATGATCAGTACACAAATCCCACTTGGCTCACCAAATTTTGTTTATCTATGTGGATGCGTTCATCTACAGTAGCAGTTTTTATATTTAGGTTTCACTCTGTTCTCTCCTATATTGATAGATGTATTTGGATCTCTAAATCCAACATGGTTTGTATTAGCTCTTTGAAACTTGACAAATAAAGGAGTTCTCAGTTTTTTCTCTATGGTTTGTTTTCTCTTCAAGTAGTCCTAGGCACAGACTGTGGAAAAGCACTTTCATTGAGAAGGGTTGCCAAGCTTCTAAGAAATAACGAGTTTTTGAAATACCAGCAAATACTTTTCACCCAATCTTGATGATACTTGGTGGTAATGATTGGAACACAAATCCCACTTGACTCACCAAATTTTGTTCTTCTAGGTTGAAGCATTCGTTTACAGTAGCAGTTTATATTTTTAAGTTTCCTCTGTTCTCTCCTATATAGATAGATGAATTTGGAACTCTAAATCCAACATGGTTCGTAGTAGCTCTTTGAAACTTGACAAAATAAGGAGTTCTCAGTTTTGTCTCTATGATTTGTTTCCGCTTCAAACAGCCCTAAGCAGAGACTGTGGAAAAGCAATTTCATTGAGAGGGGTTGCCTAGCTTTTAAGAAATAACGAGTTTCCGAAATACCAGCAAATATTTTTTCACCCAATCTTGATGATACTTGGTGGTAATGATCGGTACACAAATCCCAGTTGGCTCACCAAATTTTCTTCTTCTTGGTGAAGCGTTCGTTTACAGTAGCAGTTTTTATTTTTAGGTTTCACTCTGTTCTCTCCTATATAGATTGATGAATTTGGAACTCTAAATCCAACATGGTTTGTAGTAGCTCTTTGAATCTTGACAAAATAGAGGAGTTCTCAGTTTTGTCTCCATGGTTTGTTTTCACTTCAAGTAGCCCAAAGCAGAGACTGTGATAAAGCACTTACATTGAGAGGGGTTGCCAAGCTTCCAAGAAATTACGAGTTTCCTAAATCCAGCAAATAATTTTTCACCCAATCTTAATGATACGTGGTGGTAATGACAAGTCCACAAATCCCACTTGGCTCACCAAATTTTCTTCTTCTAGGTTGAAGCGTTCGTTTACAGTAGCAGTTTTTATTTTTAGGTTTTACTCTGTTCTCTCTATATAGATAGATGAATTTGGAACACTAAATCGAACATGGTTTGTAGTAGCTCTTTGAAACTTAAGAAAATAAAGGAGTTCTCAGTTTTGTCTCTATGGTTTGTTTTCTCTTCAAGTAGTCCTAGGCACAGACTGTGGAAAAGCACTTTCATTGAGAAGGGTTGCCAATCTTCTAAGAAATAACGAGTTTTCAAAATACCAGCAAGTATTTTTTCACCCAATCTTGATGATACTTGGTGGTCATGAGTGGTACACAAATCCCACTTGACTCACCAAATTTTGTTCTTCTAGGTTTAAGCGTTCGTTTACAGTAGCAGTTTTTATTTTTAGGTTTCACTCTGTTCTCTCCTATATAGATAGATGAATTTGGAACTCTAAATCCAACATGGTTTGTAGTAGCTCTTTGAAACTTGACAAAATAAGGAGTTCTCAGTTTTGTCTCTATGATTTGGTTCCGCTTCAAATAGCCCTAAGCAGAGACTGTGGAAAAGCACTTTCATTGAGAGGGGTTGCCAAGCATTTAAGAAGTAACAATTTTCCGAAATACCAGCAAATATTTTTTCACCCAATCTTGATGATACCTGGTGGTAATGATCGGTACACAAATCCCAGTTGACTCATCAAATTTTCTTCTTCTAGGTTGAAGCGTTCGTTTACAGTAGCAGTTTTTATTTTTAGGTTTCACTCTGTTCTCTCCTATATAGATAGATGAATTTGGAACTCTAAATCCAACATGGTTTGTAGTAGCTCTTTGAAACTTGACAAAATAAAGGAATTCTCAGTTTTGTCTCCATGGTTTGTTTTCACTTAAAGTAGCCCTAAGCAGAGACTGCGGAAAAGCACTTATATTGAAAGGGGTGCCAAGCTTCGAAGAAATTACGAGTTTCCTAAATCCAGCAAATATTTTTTCACCCAATCTTAATGATACGTGGTTTTTAATGACAAGTCCACAAATCCCAATGGGCTCACCAAATTTTCTTCTTCTAGGTTGAAGCGTTCGTTTACAGTAGCAGTTTTTATTTTTAGGTTTCACTCGGTTCTCTCCTATATCGATAGATGAATTTGGAACTCTAAATCCAACATGGTTTGTAGTAGCTCTTTGAAACTTGACAAAATAAAGGAGTTCTCAGTTTTTTCTCTATGATTTGTCTCCGCTTCATGTAGCCCTAGGCACAGACTGTGGAAAAGCACTTTCTTTGAGAGGGGTTGCCAAGCTTCTAAGAAATAACTAGTTTCCGAAATACCACAAATATTTTCACCCAATCTTGATGATACTTGGTAGTAATGATCCGTACACAAATCCCACTTGACTCACCAAATTTTGTTCTTCTAGTTTTAAGCGTTCGTTTACACTAGCAGTTTATATTTTTAGATTTCCTCTGTTCTCTCCTATATAGATAGATGAATTTTTAACTCTAAATCGAACATGGTTTGTAGTAGCTCTTTGAAACTTGACAAAATAAGGAGTTCTCAGATTTGTGTCTCTGATTTGTTTCCGCTTCAAATAGCCCTAAGCAGAGACTGTGGAAAAGCACTTTCATTGAGAGGGGTTGCCAAGCTTTTAAGAAATAACGATTTTCCGAAATACCAGCAAATATTTTTTCACCCAATCTTGATGATACCTGGTGGTAATGATCGGTACACAAATCCCAGTTGGCTCACCAAATTTTCTTCTTCTAGGTTAAAGTGTTCGTTTACAGGAGCAGTTTTTATTTTTAGATTTCAGTCTGTTCACTCCTATATAGATAGATGAATTTGGAACTCTAAATCCAACATGGTTTGTAGTAGCTCTTTGAAACTTGACAAAATAAAGGAGTTCTCAGTTTTGTCTCCATGGTTTGTTTTCACTTCAAGTAGCCCTAAGCAGAGACTGCGGAAAAGCACTTACATTGAAAGGGGTTGCCAAGCATCGAAGAAATTACGAGTTTCCTAAATCCAGCAAATATTTTTGCACCCAATCTTAATGATACATGGTTTTAATGACAAGTCCACAAATCCCACTTGGCTCACCAAATTTTCTTCTTCTAGGTTGAAGCGTTCGTTTACAGTAGCAGTTTTTATTTTTAGGTTTCACTCTGTTCTCTCCTATATAGACAGATGAATTTGGAACTCTAAATCCAACATGGTTTGTAGTAGCTCTTTGAAAGTTGACAAATAAAGGAGTTCTCAGTTTTGTCTCTATGATTTGTCTCCGCTTCATGTAGCCCTAGGCACAGACTGTGGAAAAGCACTTTCTTTGAGAGGGGTTGCCAAGCTTCTAAGAAATAAAGAGTTTCCGAAATACCACAAATATTTTTCACCCAATCTTGATGATACTTGGTAGTAATGATCCGTCCACAAATCCCACTTGGATCACCAAATTTTCTTCTTCTAGGTTGAAGCGTTCATTTACAGTAGCAAATATTTTTTCACCCAATGTTGATGATACTTGGTGGTAATGATCAGTACACAAATCCCACTTGGCTCACCATATTTTGTTCTTCTGGGTTGAAGCGTTCGTCTACAGTAGCAGTTTTTATTTTTAAGTTCCCTCTGTTCTCTCCTATATAGATAGATGAATTTGGAACTCTA
>NW_027512502.1:389169-480406 GCF_048772815.1 Callospermophilus lateralis
GCAGCAAATATTTTTTTCACCCAATGTTGATGATACTTGTTGTTAATGATCAGTACACAAATACCACTTGGCTCACCAAATTTTGTTCTTCCAGGTTGAAGCGTTCGTTTACAGTAGCAGTTTTTATGTTTAGGTTTCACTCTGTTCTCTGATATATAGATAGATGAATTTGGAACTCTAAATCCAACATGGTTTGTAGTGGCTCTTTGAAACTCGACAAAATAAAGGAGGTCTCAGTTTTGTCTCTATGGATCGTTTCCTCTTTAAGTAGCCCTAGGCACTGACTGTGGAAAAGCACTTTCATTGAGAGGGGTTGCCAAGCTTCCAAGAATTTACGAGTTTCCGAAATACCAGCAAATATTTTTTTTCACCCAATGTTGATGATGCTTGGTGGTAATGACAAGTCCACAAATCTCACTTGGCTCACCAAATTTTGTTCTTCTAAGTTGAAGCATTCGTTTACAGTAGCAGTTTTTATTTTTAGGTTTCACTCTGTTCTCTCCTATATAGATAGATGAATTTGGAACTCTAAATCCAACATGGTTTGTAGTAGCTCTTTGAAACTTGACAAAATAAAGGAGTTCTCAGTTTTGTCTCTATGGTTTGTTTCCTCTTCAAGTAGCACTAGTCACTGATGGTGGAAAAGCACTTTCATTGAGAGGGTTGCCAAGTTTCCAAGAAATTACCAGTTTCCGATATACCAGGAAATATTTTTTCACCCAATCTTGATGGTACTTGGTGGTAATGACAAGTCCACAAATCCCACTTGACTCACCAAATTTTGTTCTTCTAGGTTGATGCCTTCGTTTTCAGTAGCAGTTTTTATTTTTAGGTTTCACCCTGTTCTCTCCTGTATAGATAGATGAATTTGGAACTCTAAATCCAACATGGTTTGTAGTAGCTCTTTGATACTTGACAAAATAAAGGAGTTCTCAGTTTTGTCTCTATGGTTTGTTTCTTATTCAAGTAGCACTAGGCACTGATGGTGGAAAAGCACTTTCATTGAGAAGGGTTGCCAAGTTTCCAAGAAATTACCAGTTTCCGAAATACCAGCAAATATTTTTTCACCCAATCTTGATGATACTTGGTGGTAATGATCGGTACACAAATCCCACTTGACTCACCAAATTTTGTTCTTCTAGGTTGATGTGTTCGTTTTCAGTAGCAGTTTTTAATTTTAGTTTTCACTCTGTTCTCTCCTATATAGATAGATGAATTTGGAACTCTAAATCCAACATGGTTTGTAGTAGCTCTTTGAAACTTGACAAAATAAAGGAGTTCTCAGTTTTCTCTCTATGGTTTGTTTCCTCTTCAAGTAGCCATGGCACAGACTGTGGAAGAGCACTTTCATTGAGAGGGGTTGCCAAGCTTCTAAGAAATAACGAGTTTCCGAAATACCAGCAAATATTATTTCACCCGATCTTGATGATACTTGGTGTTAAGGACAAGTACACGAATCCCACTTGGCTCACCAAATTTTATTCTTCTAGGTTGAAGCGTTCGTTTACAGTAGCAGTTTTTATGTTTACTTTTCACTCTGTTCTCTTCTATATAGATAGATGAATTTGGAACTCTAAATACTACATGGTTTGTAGTAGCTCTTTGAAACTTGACAAAATAAAGGAGTTCTCAGTTTTGTCTCTATGGATTGTTTCCTCTTTAAGTAGCCCTAGGCACTCACTGTGGAAAAGTACTTTCATTGAGAGGGGTTGCCAAGCTTCCAAGAAATTACGAGTTTCCGAAATACCAGCAAATATTTTTTCACCCAATGTTGATGATACTTGGTGGTAATGATCAGTACACAAATCCCTCTTGGCTCACCAAATTTTGTTCTTCTAGGTTGAAGCGTTCTTCTACAGTAGCAGTTTATATGTTTAGGTTTCACTCTGTTCTCTCGTATATAGATAGATGAATTTGGAACTCTAAATCCAACATGGTTTGTAGTAGCTCTTTGAAACTTAAGAAAATGTAGGAGGTCTCTGTTTTTGTCTCTATCGATTGTTTCCTCTTCAAGTAACCCTAGGCACTGACTGTGGAAAAGCACTTTCATTGAGAGGGGTTGAAAAGCTTCCAAGAAATTACGAGTTTCCGAAATAGCAGCAAATATTTTTTTCACCCAATGTTGATGATACTTGTTGTTAATGATCAGTACACAAATACCACTTGGCTCACCAAATTTTGTTCTTCCAGGTTGAAGCGTTCGTTTACAGTAGCAGTTTTTATGTTTAGGTTTCACTCTGTTCTCTGATATATAGATAGATGAATTTGGAACTCTAAATCCAACATGGTTTGTAGTGGCTCTTTGAAACTCGACAAAATAAAGGAGGTCTCAGTTTTGTCTCTATGGATCGTTTCCTCTTTAAGTAGCCCTAGGCACTGACTGTGGAAAAGCACTTTCATTGAGAGGGGTTGCCAAGCTTCCAAGAATTTACGAGTTCCGAAATACCAGCAAATATTTTTTTTTCACCCAATGTGATGATGCTTGGTGGTAATGACAAGTCCACAAATCTCACTTGGCTCACCAAATTTTGTTCTTCTAAGTTGAAGCATTCGTTTACAGTAGCAGTTTTTATTTTTAGGTTTCACTCTGTTCTCTCCTATATAGATAGATGAATTTGGAACTCTAAATCCAACATGGTTTGTAGTAGCTCTTTGAAACTTGACAAAATAAAGGAGTTCTCAGTTTTGTCTCTATGGTTTGTTTCTCTTCAAGTAGCACTAGTCACTGATGGTGGAAAAGCACTTTCATTGAGAGGGGTTGCCAAGTTTCCAAGAAATTACCAGTTTCCGATATACCAGGAAATATTTTTTCACCCAATCTTGATGGTACTTGGTGGTAATGACAAGTCCACAAATCCCACTTGACTCACCAAATTTTGTTCTTCTAGGTTGATGCCTTCGTTTTCAGTAGCAGTTTTTATTTTTAGGTTTCACCCTGTTCTCTCCTGTATAGATAGATGAATTTGGAACTCTAAATCCAACATGGTTTGTAGTAGCTCTTTGATACTTGACAAAATAAAGGAGTTCTCAGTTTTGTCTCTATGGTTTGTTTCTTATTCAAGTAGCACTAGGCACTGATGGTGGAAAAGCACTTTCATTGAGAAGGGTTGCCAAGTTTCCAAGAAATTACCAGTTTCCGAAATACCAGCAAATATTTTTTCACCCAATCTTGATGATACTTGGTGGTAATGATCGGTACACAAATCCCACTTGACTCACCAAATTTTGTTCTTCTAGGTTGATGTGTTCGTTTTCAGTATCAGTTTTTACTTTTAGGTTTCACTCTGTTCTCTCCTATATAGATAGATGAATTTTGAACTCTAAATCCAACATGGTTTGTAGTAGCTCTTTGAAACTTGACAAAATAAAGGAGTTTCAGTTTTCTCTCTATGGTTTGTTTCCTCTTCAAATAGCCATGGCACAGACTGTGGAAGAGCACTTTCAGTGAGAGGGGTTGCCAAGCTTCTAAGAAATGACGAGTTTCCGAAATACCAGCAAATATTATTTCACCCAATCTTGATGATACTTGGTGTTAAGGACAAGTACATGAATACCACTTGGCTCACCAAATTTTATTCTTCTAGGTTGAAGCGTTCGTCTACAGTAGCAGTTTTTATGTTTAGGTTTCACTCTGTTCTCTGCTATATAGACAGATGAATTTGGAACTCTAAATACTACATGGTTTGTAGTAGCTCTTTGAAACTTGACAAAATAAAGGAGTTCTCAGTTTTGTCTCTATGGATTGTTTCCTCTTTAAGTAGCCCTAGGCACTGACTGTGGAAAAGCACTTTCATTGAGAGGGGTTGCCAAGCTTCCAAGAAATTACGAGTTTCCGAAATACCAGCAAATATTTTTTCACCCAATGTTGATGATACTTGGTGGTAATGATCAGTACACAAATCCCTCTTGGCTCACCAAATTTTGTTCCTCTAGGTTGAAGCGTTCTTCTACAGTAGCAGTTTATATGTTTAGGTTTCACTTTGTTCTCTCGTATATAGATAGATGAATTTGAAACTCTAAATCCAACATGGTTTGTAGTAGCTCTTTGAAACTTGACAAAATTAAGGAGGTCTCTGTTTTCTATCTATCGATTGTTTCCTCTTCAAGTAACCCTAGGCTCTGACTGTGGAAAAGCACTTTCATTGAGACTGGTTGCCAAGCTTCCAAGAAATTACGAGTTTCCGAAATAGCAGCAAATATTTTTTTCACCCAATGTTGATGATACTTGGTTTTAATGATCAGTACACATATCCCACTTGGCTCACCAAATTTTGTTCTTCTAAGTTGAAGCGTTCGTTTACAGTAGCAGTTTTTATTTTTAGGTTTCACTCTGTTCTCTCCTATATAGATAGATAAATTTGGAACTCTAAATCCAACATGGTTTGTAGTAGCTCTTTGAAATTTGACAAAATAAAGGAGTTCTCAGTTTTGTCTCTATGGTTTGTTTCCTCTTCAAGTAGCACTAGTCACTGATGGTGGAAAAGCACTTTCATTGAGAGGAGTTGCCAAGTTTCCAAGAAATTACCAGTTTCCGATATTCCAGGAAATATTTTTTCACCCAATCTTGATGATACTTGGTGGTAATGACAAGTCCACAAATCCCACTTGACTCACCAAATTTTGTTCTTCTAGGTTGATGTGTTCGTTTTCAGTAGCAGTTTTTACTTTTAGGTTTCACTCTGTTCTCTCGTATATAGATAGATGAATTTGGAACTCTAAATCCAACATGGTTTGTACTAGCTCTATGCAACTTGAAAAAATAAAGTAGGTCTCAGTTTTGTCTCTATGGTTTGTTTCCTCTTCAAATAGCCCTGGCACAGACTATTGAAAAGCACTTTCATTGAGAGGGGTTGACAAGCAATAAGAAATAATGAGTTTCCGAAATACCAGCAAATATTTTTTCACCCAATGTTGATGATACTTGGTGGTAATGATCAGTACACAAAATCCACTTGGCTCACCAAATTTTGTTCTTCTAGATTGGAGCATTCGTCTACAGTAGCAGTTTTTATATTTAGGTTTCACTCTGTTCTCTCCTATATAGATAGATGAATTTGGAACTCTAAGTCCAACATGGTTTGTAGTAGCTCTATGCAACTTGAAAAAATAAAGGAGGTCTCAGTTTTGTCTCTATGGATTGTTTCCTCTTTAAGTATCCCCAGGCACTGACTGTGGAAAATCACTTTCATTGAGAGGGGCTGCTAAGCTTCCAAGAAATTACCAGTTTCCGAAATACCAGCAAATATTTTTTCACCCAATCTTGATGATACTTGGTGGTAAAGAGCAGTACACAAATCCCACTTGGCACACCAAATTTTGTTCTTCTAGTTTGAAGCATTCTTTTACAGTAGCAGTTTTTATTTTTAGGTTTCACTCTGTTCTCTCCTATACAGATAGATGAATTTGGAACTCTAAATTCTACATGTTTTTAAGTAGCTTTTTGAAACTTGAAATAATAAAGGAGGTCTCAGTTTTGTCTCTATGGATTGTTTCCTCTTTAAGTATCCTTAGGCACTGACTGTGGAAAAGCACTTTCATTGAGAGGGGTTGCCAAGTTTCCAAGAAATTACGAGTTTCCGAAATACCAGCAAATATTTTTTCACCCAATGTTGATGATACTTGGTGGTAATGATCAGTACACAAAACCCACTTGGCTCACCAAATTTTGTTCTTCTAGATTGAAGCGTTCGTCTACAGTAGCAGTTTTTATATTTAGGTTTCACTCTGTTCTCTCCTATATAGAAAGATGAATTTGGAACTCTACATCCAATATGGTTTGTAGTAGCTCTTTGAAACTTGACAAAATAAAGAAGTTCTCAGTTTTGTCTCTATGATTTGTTTCCGCTTCAAGTAGCCCTGCGTAGAGACTGTGGAAAAGCACTTTCATTGAGAGGGGTTGCCAAGCTTCCAGGAAATTACGAGTTTCCGAAATACCAGCAAATATTTTTTCACCCAATCTTGATGATACGTGGTGGTAATGACAAGTCCACGAATCCCACTCGGCTCACCAAATTTTGTTCTTCTAGGTTGAAGTGTTCGTTTACACTAGCAGTTTTTATTTTTAGGTTTCACACTGTTCTCTCCTATATAGATAGATGAATTTGGAACTCTAAATCCAACATGATTTGTAGTAGCTCTTTGAAACATGACAAAATAAAAGAGGTCTGAGTTTTGTCTCTATGAATTCTTTCCTCTTTAAGTAGCCCTAGGCACTGACTGTTGAAAAGCACTTTCATTGAGATTGGTTGCCAAGCTTCTAAAAAATAACGAGTTTCCGAAATACCAGCAAATATTTTTTCACCCAATCTTGATGATACTTGTTGGTAATGACAAGGACACAAATCCCCCTTGGCTCACCAAATTTTATTCTTCTAGGTTGAAGCGTTCGTCTAGAGTAGCAGTTTTATGTTTAGGTTTCACTCTGTTCTCTGCTATATAGATAGATGACTTTGGAACTCTAAATCGAACAGGGTTTGTAGTGGCTCTTTGAAACTTGACAAAATAAAGGAGGTCTCAGTTTTGTCTCTATGGATTGTTTCCTCTTTTAGTAGACCTAGGCACTGACTGTGGAAAAGCACTTTCATTAAGAGGGGTTGCCAAGCTTCCAAGAAATTACGAGTTTCCGAAATACCAGCAAATATTGTTTTTTCACCCAATGTTGATGATACTTGGTGGTAATGATCAGTATACAAAACCCACTTGGCTCACCAAATTTTGTTCTTCTAGATTGAAGCGTTCGTCTACAGTAGCAGTTTTTATATTTAGGTTTCACTCTGTACTCTCCTATATAGATAGATGAATTTGGAACTCTAAATCCAACATGGTTTGTAGTAGCTCTTTGAAACTTGACAAAATAAAGGAGTTCTCAGTTTTGATTCTATGGTTTGTTTCCTCTTCAAGTAGCCCTGGCACAGACTGTGGAAAAGCACTTTCATTGAGAGGGGCTGGTAAGCTTCAAAGAAATTACCAGTTTCCGAAATACCAGCAAATATTTTTTCACCCAATCTTGATGATACTTGGTGGTAATGATCGGTACACAAATCCCACTTGACTCACCAAATTTTGTTCTTCTAGGTTGATGTGTTCGTTTTCAGTATCAGTTTTTAATTTTAGTTTTCACTCTGTTCTCTCCTATATAGATAGATGAATTTTGAACTCTAAATCCAACATGGTTTGTAGTAGCTCTTTGAAACTTGACAAAATAAAGGAGTTTCAGTTTTCTCTCTATGGTTTGTTTCCTCTTCAAATAGCCATGGCACAGACTGTGGAAGAGCACTTTCAGTGAGAGGGGTTGCCAAGCTTCTAAGAAATGACGAGTTTCCGAAATACCAGCAAATATTATTTCACCCAATCTTGATGATACTTGGTGTTAAGGACAAGTACATGAATACCACTTGGCTCACCAAATTTTATTCTTCTAGGTTGAAGCGTTCGTCTACAGTAGCAGTTTTTATGTTTAGGTTTCACTCTGTTCTCTGCTATATAGACAGATGAATTTGGAACTCTAAATACTACATGGTTTGTAGTAGCTCTTTGAAACTTGACAAAATAAAGGAGTTCTCAGTTTTGTCTCTATGGATTGTTTCCTCTTTAAGTAGCCCTAGGCACTGACTGTGGAAAAGCACTTTCATTGAGAGGGGTTGCCAAGCTTCCAAGAAATTACGAGTTTCCGAAATACCAGCAAATATTTTTTCACCCAATGTTGATGATACTTGGTGGTAATGATCAGTACACAAATCCCTCTTGGCTCACCAAATTTTGTTCCTCTAGGTTGAAGCGTTCTTCTACAGTAGCAGTTTATATGTTTAGGTTTCACTTTGTTCTCTCGTATATAGATAGATGAATTTGAAACTCTAAATCCAACATGGTTTGTAGTAGCTCTTTGAAACTTGACAAAATTAAGGAGGTCTCTGTTTTCTATCTATCGATTGTTTCCTCTTCAAGTAACCCTAGGCTCTGACTGTGGAAAAGCACTTTCATTGAGACTGGTTGCCAAGCTTCCAAGAAATTACGAGTTTCCGAAATAGCAGCAAATATTTTTTTCACCCAATGTTGATGATACTTGGTTTTAATGATCAGTACACATATCCCACTTGGCTCACCAAATTTTGTTCTTCTAAGTTGAAGCGTTCGTTTACAGTAGCAGTTTTTATTTTTAGGTTTCACTCTGTTCTCTCCTATATAGATAGATAAATTTGGAACTCTAAATCCAAAATGGTTTGTAGTAGCTCTTTGAAATTTGACAAAATAAAGGAGTTCTCAGTTTTGTCTCTATGGTTTGTTTCCTCTTCAAGTAGCACTAGTCACTGATGGTGGAAAAGCACTTTCATTGAGAGGAGTTGCCAAGTTTCCAAGAAATTACCAGTTTCCGATATTCCAGGAAATATTTTTTCACCCAATCTTGATGATACTTGGTGGTAATGACAAGTCCACAAATCCCACTTGACTCACCAAATTTTGTTCTTCTAGGTTGATGTGTTCGTTTTCAGTAGCAGTTTTTTACTTTTAGGTTTCACTCTGTTCTCTCGTATATAGATAGATGAATTTGGAACTCTAAATCCAACATGGTTTGTACTAGCTCTATGCAACTTGAAAAAATAAAGTAGGTCTCAGTTTTGTCTCTATGGTTTGTTTCCTCCTCAAATAGCCCTGGCACAGACTATTGAAAAGCACTTTCATTGAGAGGGGTTGACAAGCAATAAGAAATAATGAGTTTCCGAAATACCAGCAAATATTTTTTCACCCAATGTTGATGATACTTGGTGGTAATGATCAGTACACAAAATCCACTTGGCTCACCAAATTTTGTTCTTCTAGATTGGAGCATTCGTCTACAGTAGCAGTTTTTATATTTAGGTTTCACTCTGTTCTCTCCTATATAGATAGATGAATTTGGAACTCTAAGTCCAACATGGTTTGTAGTAGCTCTATGCAACTTGAAAAAATAAAGGAGGTCTCAGTTTTGTCTCTATGGATTGTTTCATCTTTAAGTATCCCCAGGCACTGACTGTGGAAAATCACTTTCATTGAGAGGGCTGCTAAGCTTCCAAGAAATTACCAGTTTCCGAAATACCAGCAAATATTTTTCACCCAATCTTGATGATACTTGGTGGTAAAGAGCAGTACACAAATCCCACTTGGCACACCAAATTTTGTTCTTCTAGTTTGAAGCATTCTTTTACAGTAGCAGTTTTTATTTTTAGGTTTCACTCTGTTCTCTCCTATACAGATAGATGAATTTGGAACTCTAAATTCTACATGTTTTTAAGTAGCTTTTTGAAACTTGAAATAATAAAGGAGGTCTCAGTTTTGTCTCTATGGATTGTTTCCTCTTTAAGTATCCTTAGGCACTGACTGTGGAAAAGCACTTTCATTGAGAGGGGTTGCCAAGTTTCCAAGAAATTACGAGTTTCCGAAATACCAGCAAATATTTTTTCACCCAATGTTGATGATACTTAGTGGTAATGATCAGTACACAAAACCCACTTGGCTCACCAAATTTTGTTCTTCTAGATTGAAGCGTTCGTCTACAGTAGGAGTTTTTATATTTAGGTTTCACTCTGTTCTCTCCTATATAGAAAGATGAATTTGGAACTCTACATCCAATATGGTTTGTAGTAGCTCTTTGAAACTTGACAAAATAAAGAAGTTCTCAGTTTTGTCTCTATGATTTGTTTCCGCTTCAAGTAGCCCTACGTAGAGACTGTGGAAAAGCACTTTCATTGAGAGGGGTTGCCAAGCTTCCAGGAAATTACGAGTTTCCGAAATAGCAGCAAATATTTTTCACCCAATCTTGATGATACGTGGTGGTAATGACAAGTCCACGAATCCCACTCGGCTCACCAAATTTTGTTCTTCTAGGTTGAAGTGTTCGTTTACACTAGCAGTTTTTATTTTCAGGTTTCACACTGTTCTCTCCTATATAGATAGATGAATTTGGAACTCTAAATCCAACATGATTTGTAGTAGCTCTTTGAAACATGACAAAATAAAAGAGGTCTGAGTTTTGTCTCTATGAATTCTTTCCTCTTTAAGTAGCCCTAGGCAACTGACTGTTGAAAAGCACTTTCATTGAGATTGGTTGCCAAGCTTCTAAAAAATAACGAGTTTCCGAAATACCAGCAAATATTTTTTCACCCAATCTTGATGATACTTGTTGGTAATGACAAGGACACAAATCCCCCTTGGCTCACCAAATTTTATTCTTCTAGGTTGAAGCGTTCGTCTAGAGTAGCAGTTTTATGTTTAGGTTTCACTCTGTTCTCTGCTATATAGATAGATGACTTTGGAACTCTAAATCGAACAGGGTTTGTAGTGGCTCTTTGAAACTTGACAAAATAAAGGAGGTCTCAGTTTTGTCTCTATGGATTGTTTCCTCTTTTAGTAGACCTAGGCACTGACTGTGGAAAAGCACTTTCATTAAGAGGGGTTGCCAAGCTTCCAAGAAATTACGAGTTTCCGAAATACCAGCAAATATTGTTTTTTCACCCAATGTTGATGATACTTGGTGGTAATGATCAGTATACAAAACCCACTTGGCTCACCAAATTTTGTTCTTCTAGATTGAAGCGTTCGTCTACAGTAGCAGTTTTTATATTTAGGTTTCACTCTGTTCTCTCCTATATAGATAGATGAATTTGGAACTCTAAATCCAACATGGTTTGTAGTAGCTCTTTGAAACTTGACAAAATAAAGGAGTTCTCAGTTTTGATTCTATGGTTTGTTTCCTCTTCAAGTAGTCCTAGGCACAGACTGTGGAAAAGCACTTTCATTGAGTGGGCTTGCCAAGCTTCTAAGAAATAACGAGTTTTCGAAATACCAGCAAATATTTTTTCACCCAATCTTGATGATACTTGGTGGTAAAGATCAGTACACAAATCCCACTTGGCTGACCAAATTTTTTTCTTCTAGTTTGAAGCATTCGTTTAAAATAGCAGTTTTTATTTTTAGGTTTCACTCTGTTCTGTCCTACACAGATGGATGAATTTGGAACTCTATATACTACATGGTTTGTAGTAGCTCTTTGAAACTTGAAAAAATAATGGAGTGCTCAGTTTTGTCTCAATGGATTGTTTCCTCTTTAAGTATCCCTAAGCACTGACTGTGGAAAAGCACTTTCATTGAGAGGGGTTGCCAAGCTTCCAAGAAATTACGAGTTTCCGAAATACCAGCAAATATTTTTTCACCCAATGTTGATGATACTTGGTGGTAATCATCAGTCCACAAATCCCTCTTGTCTCACCAAATTTTGTTCTTCTAGTTTGAAGCGTTCTTCTACAGTAGCAGTTTATATGTTTAGGTTTCACTCTGTTCTCTCGAATATAGATAGATGAGTTTGGAACTCTAAATCCAACATGGTTTGTAGTTGCTCTTTGAAACTTGACAAAATAAAGGAGTTCTCAGTTTTGTCTCTATGGTTTGTTTCCTCTTCAAGTAGCCCTAGGCACAGACGGTGGAAAAGAACTTTCATTCAGAGGGGTTGCCAAGCTTCCAAGAAATTACCAGTTTCCGAAATACCAGCAAATATTTTTTCACCCAATCTTGATGATACGTGGTGGTAATGACAAGTCCACACATCCCACTTGGCTCACCAAAATTTGTTCTTCTAGGTTGAAGCGTTCGTTTACAGTAGCAGTTTTTTTTTAGGTTTCACTCTGTTCTCTCCTATCTAGATAGATGAATTTGGAACTCTAAATCCAACATGGTTTTTAGTAGCTCTTTGAAACTTGACAAAATAAAGGAGTTCTCAGTTTTGTCTCTATGGTTTGTTTCCTCTTCAAGTAGCCCTAGGCACAGATGGTGGAAAAGCACTTTCATTGAGAGGGGTTGCCAAGTTTCCAAGAAATTACCAGTTTCAGATATACCAGCAAATATTTTTTCACCCAATCTTGATGATACATGGTGGTAATGATCGGTACACAAATCCCACTTGAACTCACCAAATTTTGTTCTTCTAGGTTGATGCGTTCGTTTTCAGTAGCAGTTTTTATTTTTAGGTTTCCACTCTGTTCTCTCCTGTATAGATAGATGAATTTGGAACTCTAAATCCAACATGGTTTGTAGTAGCTCTTTGAAACTTGACAAAATAAAGGAGTTCTCAGTTTTGTCTATCTATGGTTTGTTTCCTCTTCAAGTAGCCCTGGCACAGACTGTGGAAAAGCACTTTCATTTGAGGGGCTGCTAAGCTTTTCAAGAAATTACCAGTTTCCGAAATACCAGCAAATATTTTTTCACCCAATCTTGATGATACTTGGTGGTAATGATCGGTACACAAATCCCACTTGACTCACCAAATTTTGTTCTTCTAGGTTGATGCGTTCGTTTTCAGTACCAGTTTTTATTTTTAGGTTTCACTCTGTTCTCTCCTATATAGATAGATGAATTTGGAACTCTAAATCCAACATGGTTTGTAGTGGCTCTTTGAAACTTGACAAAATATAGGAGTTCTCAGTTTTGTCTCTATGGTTTGTTTCCTCTTCAAATAGCCCTGGTACAGACTGTGGAAAATCACTTTAATTGAGAGGGGTTGCCACGCAATAAGAAATAACGAGTTTCCGAAATACCAGCAAATATTTTTTCACCCAATGTTGATGATACTTGTTGGTAATGATCAGAACACAAAACCCACTTCGCTCACCAAATTTTGTTCTTCTAGATTGAAGCGTTTGTCTACAGTAGCAGTTTTTATATTTAGGTTTCACTCTGTTCTGTCCTATATAGATAGATGAATTTGGAACTCTAAATCCAACATGGTTTGTAGTGGCTCTTTGAAACTTGACAAAATAAAGGAGTTATCAGTTTTGTCTCTATGGTTTGTTTCCTCTTCAAGTAGCCCTGGCACAGACTGTGGAAAAGCACTTTCATTGAGAGGGCTGCTAGCTTTCAAGAAATTACCAGTTTCCGAAATACCAGTAAATATTTTTTCACCCAATCTTGATGATACTTGGTGGTAATGATCGGTACACAAATCCCACTTGACTCACCAAATTTTGTTCTTCTAGGTTGATGCGTTCATTTTCAGTACCAGTTTATATGTTTAGGTTTTCACTCTGTTCTGTCCTATATAGATTGATGAATTTGGAACTCTAAATCCAACATGGTTTGTAGTGGCTCTATGAAACTTGACAAAATAAAGGAGTTATCAGTTTTGTCTCTATGGTTTGTTTCCTCTTCACATAGCCCTGGCACAGACTGTGGAAAAGCAATTTCATTGAGATGGGTTGCCAAGCAATAAGAAATAACGAGTTTCCGAAATACCAGCAAATATTTTTTCACCCAATCTTGATGATACGTGGTGTTAATGACAAGTCCACAAATCCCAATTTTCTCACCAAATTTTTTTCTTCTAGTTTGAAGCATTCGTTTACAATTAGCAGTTTTTATTTTTAGGTTTCACTCTGATCTTTCCTATACAGATAGATGAATTTGGAACTCTAAATACTACATGGTTTGTAGTAGCTCTTTGAAACTTGAAAAAATAAACGAGGTCTCAGGTTTGTCTCTATGGATTGTTTCCTCTTTAAGTATCCCTAGGCACTGTCTGTGGAAAAGCACTTCCATTGAGAGGCGTTGCCAAGCTTCAAAGTAATTACGAGTTTCCGAAATACCAGCAAATATTTTTTCCCCCAATGTTGATGATACTTGGTGGTAATGATCAGTACACAAGTCCCTCTTGTCTCAACAAATTTTGTTCTTCTAGTTTGAAGCGTTCTTCTACAGTAGCAGTTTATATGTTTAGGTTTCACTCTGTTCTCTCGTATATAGATAGATGAATTTGGAACTCTAAATCCAACATGGTTTGTAGTGGCTCTTTGAAACTTGTCAAAATAAAGAAGTTCTCAGTTTTGTCTCTATGGTTTGTTTCCTCTTCAAGTAGCCCTAGGCACAGACGGTGGAAAAGCACTTTCATTGAGAGGGGTTGCCAAGTTTCCAAGAAATTACCAGTTTCAGATATACCAGCAAATATTTTTTCACCCAATCTTGATGATACATGGTGGTAATGATCGGTACACATATCCCACTTGACTCACCAAATTTTGTTCTTCTAGGTTGATGCGTTCGTTTTCAGTAGCAGTTTTTATTTTTAGGTTTCACTCTGTTCTCTCCCTTATAGATAGATGAATTTGGAACTCTAAATCCAACATGGTTTGTAGTAGCTCTTTGAAACTTGACAAAATAAAGGAGTTCTCAGTTTTGTCTCTATGGTTTGTTTCCTCTTCAAGTAGCCCTGGCACAGACTGTAGAAAAGCACTTTCATTTTGAGGGGCTGCTAAGCTTTCAAGAAATTACCAGTTTCCGAAATACCAGCAAATATTTTTTCACCCAATCTTGATGATACTTGGTGGTAATGATCGGTACACAAATCCCACTTGACTCACCAAATTTTGTTCTTCTAGGTTGATGCGTTAGTTTTCAGTACCAGTTTTTATTTTTAGGTTTCACTCTGTTCTCTCCTATATAGATAGATGAATTTGGAACTCTAAATCCAACATGGTTTGTAGTGGCTCTTTGAAACTTGACAAAATAAAGGAGTTCTCAGTTTTGTCTCTATGGTTTGTTTCCTCTTCAAATAGCCCTGGTACAGACTGTGGAAAAGCACTTTAATTGAGAGGGGTTGCCACGCAATAAGAAATAACGAGTTTCCGAAATACCAGCAAATATTTTTTCACCCAATGTTGATGATACTTGTTGGTAATGATCAGTACGCAAAACCCACTTCGCTCACCAAATTTTGTTCTTCTAGATTGAAGCGTTTGTCTACAGTAGCAGTTTTTATATTTAGGTTTCACTCTGTTCTGTCCTATATAGATAGATGAATTTGGAACTCTAAATCCAACATGGTTTGTAGTGGCTCTTTGAAACTTGACAAAATAAAAGAGTTATCAGTTTTGTCTCTATGGTTTGTTTCCTCTTCAAGTAGCCCTGGCACAGACTGTGGAAAAGCACTTTCATTGAGAGGGGTTGCAAAGCAATAAGAAATAACGAGTTTCCAAAATAACAGCAAATATTTTTTCACCCAATGTTGATGATACTTGGTGGTAATGATCAGGACACAAAACCCACTTGGCTCACCAAATTTTGTTCTTCTAGATTGAAGCGTTCGTATAGAGTAGCAGTTTTTATATTTAGGTTTCACTCTGTTCTCTCCTATATAGATAGATGAATTTGGAACTCTAAATCCAACATGGTTTGTAGTAGCTCTTTGAAACTTGACAAAATAAAGGAGTTCTCAGTTTTGATTCTATGGTTTGTTTCCTCTTCAAGTAGTCCTAGGCACAGACTGTGGAAAAGCACTTTCATTGAGTGGGCTTGCCTAGCTTCTAAGAAATAACGAGTTTTTGAAATACCAGCAAATATTTTCTCACCCAATCTTGATGATACTTGGTGGTAAAGATCAGTACACAAATCCCACTTGGCTGACCAAATTTTTTTCTTCTAGTTTGAAGCATTCGTTTAAAATAGCAGTTTTTATTTTTAGGTTTCACTCTGTTCTGTCCTACACAGATGGATGAATTTGGAACTCTATATACTACATGGTTTGTAGTAGCTCTTTGAAACTTGAAAAAATAATGGAGTGCTCAGTTTTGTCTCAATGGATTGTTTCCTCTTTAAGTATCCCTAAGCACTGACTGTGGAAAAGCACTTTCATTGAGAGGGTTGCCAAGCTTCCAAGAAATTACGAGTTTCCGAAATACCAGCAAATATTTTTTCACCCAATGTTGATGATACTTGGTGGTAATCATCAGTCCACAAATCCCTCTTGTCTCACCAAATTTTGTTCTTCTAGTTTGAAGCGTTCTTCTACAGTAGCAGTTTATATGTTTAGGTTTCACTCTGTTCTCTCGAATATAGATAGATGAGTTTGGAACTCTAAATCCAACATGGTTTGTAGTTGCTCTTTGAAACTTGACAAAATAAAGGAGTTCTCAGTTTTGTCTCTATGGTTTGTTTCCTCTTCAAGTAGCCCTAGGCACAGACGGTGGAAAAGAACTTTCATTCAGAGGGGTTGCCAAGCTTCCAAGAAATTACCAGTTTCCGAAATACCAGCAAATATTTTTTCACCCAATCTTGATGATACGTGGTGGTAATGACAAGTCCACACATCCCACTTGGCTCACCAAAATTTGTTCTTCTAGGTTGAAGCGTTCGTTTACAGTAGCAGTTTTTTTTTAGGTTTCACTCTGTTCTCTCCTATCTAGATAGATGAATTTGGAACTCTAAATCCAACATGGTTTTTAGTAGCTCTTTGAAACTTGACAAAATAAAGGAGTTCTCAGTTTTGTCTCTATGGTTTGTTTCCTCTTCAAGTAGCCCTAGGCACAGATGGTGGAAAAGCACTTTCATTGAGAGGGGTTGCCAAGTTTCCAAGAAATTACCAGTTTCAGATATACCAGCAAATATTTTTTCACCCAATCTTGATGATACATGGTGGTAATGATCGGTACACAAATCCCACTTGACTCACCAAATTTTGTTCTTCTAGGTTGATGCGTTCGTTTTCAGTAGCAGTTTTTATTTTTAGGTTTCACTCTGTTCTCTCCTGTATAGATAGATGAATTTGGAACTCTAAATCCAACATGGTTTGTAGTAGCTCTTTGAAACTTGACAAAATAAAGGAGTTCTCAGTTTTGTCTCTATGGTTTGTTTCCTCTTCAAGTAGCCCTGGCACAGACTGTGGAAAAGCACTTTCATTTTGAGGGGCTGCTAAGCTTTCAAGAAATTACCAGTTTCCGAAATACCAGCAAATATTTTTTCACCCAATCTTGATGATACTTGGTGGTAATGATCGGTACACAAATCCCACTTGACTCACCAAATTTTGTTCTTCTAGGTTGATGCGTTCGTTTTCAGTACCAGTTTTTATTTTTAGGTTTCACTCTGTTCTCTCCTATATAGATAGATGAATTTGGAACTCTAAATCCAACATGGTTTGTAGTGGCTCTTTGAAACTTGACAAAATATAGGAGTTCTCAGTTTTGTCTCTATGGTTTGTTTCCTCTTCAAATAGCCCTGGTACAGACTGTGGAAAATCACTTTAATTGAGAGGGGTTGCCACGCAATAAGAAATAACGAGTTTCCGAAATACCAGCAAATATTTTTTCACCCAATGTTGATGATACTTGTTGGTAATGATCAGAACACAAAACCCACTTCGCTCACCAAATTTTGTTCTTCTAGATTGAAGCGTTTGTCTACAGTAGCAGTTTTTATATTTAGGTTTCACTCTGTTCTGTCCTATATAGATAGATGAATTTGGAACTCTAAATCCAACATGGTTTGTAGTGGCTCTTTGAAACTTGACAAAATAAAGGAGTTATCAGTTTTGTCTCTATGGTTTGTTTCCTCTTCAAGTAGCCCTGGCACAGACTGTGGAAAAGCACTTTCATTGAGAGGGGCTGCTAGCTTTCAAGAAATTACCAGTTTCCGAAATACCAGTAAATATTTTTTCACCCAATCTTGATGATACTTGGTGGTAATGATCGGTACACAAATCCCACTTGACTCACCAAATTTTGTTCTTCTAGGTTGATGCGTTCATTTTCAGTACCAGTTTATATGTTTAGGTTTCACTCTGTTCTGTCCTATATAGATTGATGAATTTGGAACTCTAAATCCAACATGGTTTGTAGTGGCTCTATGAAACTTGACAAAATAAAGGAGTTATCAGTTTTGTCTCTATGGTTTGTTTCCTCTTCACATAGCCCTGGCACAGACTGTGGAAAAGCAATTTCATTGAGATGGGTTGCCAAGCAATAAGAAATAACGAGTTTCCGAAATACCAGCAAATATTTTTTCACCCAATCTTGATGATACGTGGTGTTAATGACAAGTCCACAAATCCCAATTTTCTCACCAAATTTTTTTCTTCTAGTTTGAAGCATTCGTTTACAATAGCAGTTTTTATTTTTAGGTTTCACTCTGATCTTTCCTATACAGATAGATGAATTTGGAACTCTAAATACTACATGGTTTGTAGTAGCTCTTTGAAACTTGAAAAAATAAACGAGGTCTCAGGTTTGTCTCTATGGATTGTTTCCTCTTTAAGTATCCCTAGGCACTGTCTGTGGAAAAGCACTTCCATTGAGAGGCGTTGCCAAGCTTCAAAGTAATTACGAGTTTCCGAAATACCAGCAAATATTTTTTCCCCCAATGTTGATGATACTTGGTGGTAATGATCAGTACACAAGTCCCTCTTGTCTCAACAAATTTTGTTCTTCTAGTTTGAAGCGTTCTTCTACAGTAGCAGTTTATATGTTTAGGTTTCACTCTGTTCTCTCGTATATAGATAGATGAATTTGGAACTCTAAATCCAACATGGTTTGTAGTGGCTCTTTGAAACTTGTCAAAATAAAGAAGTTCTCAGTTTTGTCTCTATGGTTTGTTTCCTCTTCAAGTAGCCCTAGGCACAGACGGTGGAAAAGCACTTTCATTGAGAGGGGTTGCCAAGTTTCCAAGAAATTACCAGTTTCAGATATACCAGCAAATATTTTTTCACCCAATCTTGATGATACATGGTGGTAATGATCGGTACACATATCCCACTTGACTCACCAAATTTTGTTCTTCTAGGTTGATGCGTTCGTTTTCAGTAGCAGTTTTTACTTTTAGGTTTCACTCTGTTCTCTCCCTTATAGATAGATGAATTTGGAACTCTAAATCCAACATGGTTTGTAGTAGCTCTTTGAAACTTGACAAAATAAAGGAGTTCTCAGTTTTGTCTCTATGGTTTGTTTCCTCTTCAAGTAGCCCTGGCACAGACTGTAGAAAAGCACTTTCATTTTGAGGGGCTGCTAAGCTTTCAAGAAATTACCAGTTTCCGAAATACCAGCAAATATTTTTTCACCCAATCTTGATGATACTTGGTGGTAATGATCGGTACACAAATCCCACTTGACTCACCAAATTTTGTTCTTCTAGGTTGATGCGTTAGTTTTCAGTACCAGTTTTTATTTTTAGGTTTCACTCTGTTCTCTCCTATATAGATAGATGAATTTGGAACTCTAAATCCAACATGGTTTGTAGTGGCTCTTTGAAACTTGACAAAATAAAGGAGTTCTCAGTTTTGTCTCTATGGTTTGTTTCCTCTTCAAATAGCCCTGGTACAGACTGTGGAAAAGCACTTTAATTGAGAGGGGTTGCCACGCAATAAGAAATAACGAGTTTCCGAAATACCAGCAAATATTTTTTCACCCAATGTTGATGATACTTGTTGGTAATGATCAGTACGCAAAACCCACTTCGCTCACCAAATTTTGTTCTTCTAGATTGAAGCGTTTGTCTACAGTAGCAGTTTTTATATTTAGGTTTCACTCTGTTCTGTCCTATATAGATAGATGAATTTGGAACTCTAAATCCAACATGGTTTGTAGTGGCTCTTTGAAACTTGACAAAATAAAAGAGTTATCAGTTTTGTCTCTATGGTTTGTTTCCTCTTCAAGTAGCCCTGGCACAGACTGTGGAAAAGCACTTTCATTGAGAGGGGTTGCCAAGCAATAAGAAATAACGAGTTTCCAAAATAACAGCAAATATTTTTTCACCCAATGTTGATGATACTTGGTGGTAATGATCAGGACACAAAACCCACTTGGCTCACCAAATTTTGTTCTTCTAGATTGAAGCGTTCGTATAGAGTAGCAGTTTTTATATTTAGGTTTCACTCTGTTCTCTCCTATATAGATAGATGAATTTGGAACTCTAAATCCAACATGGTTTGTAGTAGCTCTTTGAAACTTGACAAAATAAAGGAGTTCTCAGTTTTGATTCTATGGTTTGTTTCCTCTTCAAGTAGTCCTAGGCACAGACTGTGGAAAAGCACTTTCATTGAGTGGGCTTGCCTAGCTTCTAAGAAATAACGAGTTTTCGAAATACCAGCAAATATTTTCTCACCCAATCTTGATGATACTTGGTGGTAAAGATAAGTACACAAATCCCACTTGGCTCACCAAATTTTTTTCTTCTAGTTTGAATCATTCGTTTACAATAGCAGTTTTTATTTTTAGGTTTCACTCTGTTCTCTCCTACACAGATTGATGAATTTGGAACTCTATATAATACATGGTTTGTAGTAGCTCTTTGAAACTTGAAAAAATAAAGGGGGTCTCAGTTTTGTCTCAATGGATTGTTTCCTCTTTAAGTATCCCTAGGCACTGACTGTGGAAAAGCACTTTCATTGAGAGGGGTTGCCAAGCTTCCAAGAAATTACGAGTTTCCGAAATACCAGCAAATATTTTTTCACCCAATGTTGATGATACTTGTGGTAATGATCAGTGCACAAATCCCTCTTGTCTCACCAAATTTTGTTCTTCTAGTTTGAAGCGTTCTTCTACAGTAGCAGTTTATATGTTTAGGTTTCACTCTGTACTCTCGTATATAGATAGATGAATTTGGAACTCTAAATCCAACATGGTTTGTAGTGGCTCTTTGAAACTTGACAAAATAAAGGAGTTCTCAGTTTTGTCTCTATGGTTTGTTTCCTCTTCAAGTAGCCCTAGGCACAGACGGTGGAAAAGAACTTTCATTCAGAGGGGTTGCCAAGCTTCCAAGAAATTACCAGTTTCCGAAATACCAGCAAATATTTTTTAACCCAATGTTGATGATACGTGGTGATAATGACAAGTCCACACATCTCACTTGGCTCACCAAATTTTGTTCTTCTAGGTTGAAGCGTTCGTTTACAGTAGCAGTTTTTATATTTAGTTTTCACTCTGTTCTCTCCTATATAGATAGATGAATTTGGAACTCTAAATCCAACATGGTTTGTAGTAGCTCTTTGAAACTTGACAAAATGAAGGAGGTCTCAGTTTTGTCTCTATCCATTGTTTCCTCTTCAAGTAACCCTAGGCACTGACTGTGGAAAAGCACTTTCATTGAGAGGGGTTGCCAAGCTTCCAAGAAATTACGAGTTTCCGAAATACCAGCAAATATTGTTTTTTCACCCAATGTTGATGATACTTGGTGGTAATGACAAGTCCACAAATCTCACTCTGCTCACCAAATTTTGATCTTCTAAGTTGAAGCGTTCGTTTACAGTAGCAGTTTTTATTTTTAGGTTTCACTCTGTTCTCTCCTATATAGATAGATGAATTTGGAACTCTAAATCCAACATGGTTTGTAGTAGCTCTTTGAAACTTGACAAAATAAAGGAGTGCTCAGTTTTGTCTCTACGGTTTGTTTCCTCTTCAAGTAGCCCTAGGCACAGATGGTGGAAAAGCACTTTCATTGAGAGGGGTTGCCAAGATTCCAAGAAATTACCAGTTTCAGATATACCAGCAAATATTTTTTCACCCAATCTTGATGATACATGGTGGTAATGATCGGTACACAAATCCCACTTGACTCACCAAATTTTGTTCTTCTAGGTTGATGCGTTCGTTTTCAGTAGCAGTTTTTATTTTTAGGTTTCACTCTCTTCTCTCCTGTATAGATAGATGAATTTGGAACTCTAAATCCAACATGGTTTGTAGTAGCTCTTTGAAACTTGAAAAAATAAAGGAGGTCTCAGTTTTTTCTCTATGGATTGTTTCCTCTTTAAGTATCCCTAGGCACTGTCTGTGGAAAAGCACTTCCATTGAGAGGCGTTGCCAAGCTTCCAAGTAATTACGAGTTTCCGAAATACCAGCAAATATTTTTTCACCCAATGTTGATGATACTTGGTGGTAATGATCAGTACACAAATCCCTCTTGTCTCACCAAATTTTGTTCTTCTAGTTTGAAGCGTTCTTCTACAGTATCAGTTTATATGTTTAGGTTTCACTCTGTTCTCTCGTATATAGATAGATGAATTTGGAACTCTAAATCCAACATGGTTTGTAGTGGCTCTTTGAAACTTGACAAAATAAAGAAGTTCTCAGTTTTGTCTCTATGGTTTGTTTCCTCTTCAAGTAGCCCTAGGCACAGACGGTGGAAAAGAACTTTCATTGAGAGGGGTTGCCAAGCTTCCAAGAAATTACAAGTTTCCGAAATACCAGCAAATATTTTTTCACCCAATCTTGATGATACTTGGTGGTAATGACAAGTACACAAATCCCCCTTGGCTCACCAAATTTTATTCTTCTAGGTTGAAGCGTTCGTCTAGAGTAGCAGTTTTATGTTTAGGTTTCACTCTGTTCTCTGCTATATAGATAGATGACTTTGGAACTCTAAATCCAACAGGGTTTGTAGTGGCTCTTTGAAACTTGACAAAATAAAGGAGGTCTCAGTTTTGTCTCTATGGATTGTTTCCTCTTTTAGTAGCCCTAGGCACTGACTGTGGAAAAGCACTTTCATAAAGAGGGGTTGCCAAGCTTCCAAGAAATTACGAGTTTCCGAAATACCAGCAAATATTTTTTTTCACCCAATGTTGATGATACTTGGTGGTAGTGACAAGTCCACAAATCTCACTTGGCTCACCAAATTTTGTTCTTGTAAGTTGAAGCGTTCGTTTACAGTAGCAGTTTTTATGTTTAGGTTTCACTCTGTTCTCTCCTATATAGATAGATGAATTTGGAACTCTAAATCCAACATGGTTTGTAGTAGCTCTTTGAAACTTGACAAAATAAAGGAGTTCTCACTTTTGTCTCTATGGTTTGTTTCCTCTTCAAGTAGCCCTAGGCACAGACGGTGGAAAAGCACTTTCATTGAGAGGGGTTGCCAAGTCTCCAAGAAATTACCAGTTTCCGATATACCAGCAAATATTTTTTCACCCAATCTTGATGATACTTGGTGGTAATGATCGGTACACAAATCCCACTTGACTCACCAAATTTTGTTCTTCTAGGTTGATGCGTTCGTTTTCAGTAGCAGTTTTTATTTTTAAGTTTCCCTCTGTTCTCTCTTATATAGATAGATGAATTTGGAACTCTAAATCCAAAAGGGTTTGTAGTGGCTCTTTGAAACTTGACAAAATAAAGGAGTTCTCAGTTTTGTCTCTATGGTTTGTTTCCTCTTCAAATAGCCCTGGTACAGACTGTGGAAAAGCACTTTAATTGAGAGGGGTTGCCAAGCAATAAGAAATAACGAGTTTCCGAAATACCAGCAAATATTTTTTCACCCAATGTTGATGATACTTGGTGGTAATGATCAGTACACAAAACCCACTTCGCTCACAAATTTTGTTCTTCTAGATTGAAGCCTTTGTCTACAGTAGCAGTTTTTATATTTAGTTTTCACTCTGTTCTGTCCTATATAGATTGATGAATTTGGAACTCTAAATCCAACATGGTTTGTAGTGGCTCTTTGAAACTTAACAAAATAAAGGAGTTATCAGTTTTGTCTCTATGGTTTGTTTCCTCTTCAAATAGCCCTGGCACAGACTGTGGAAAAGCAATTTCATTGAGAGGGGTTGCCAAGCAATAAGAAATAACGAGTTTCCGAAATACCAGCAAATATTTTTTCACCCAATCTTGATGATACGTGGTGGTAATGACAAGTCCACAAATCCCACTTGGCTCACGAAATTTTTTTCTTCTAGTTTGAAGCATTCGTTTACAATAGCAGTTTTTATTTTTAGGTTTCACTCTGATCTTTCCTATACAGATAGATGAATTTGGAACTCTAAATACTACATGGTTTGTAGTAGCTCTTTGAAACTTGAAGAAATAAAGGAGGTCTCAGTTTTGTCTCTATGGATTGTTTCCTCTTTAAGTATCCCTAGGCACTGTCTGTGGAAAAGCACTTCCATTGAGAGGCGTTGCCAAGCTTCCAAGTAATTACGAGTTTCCGAAATACCAGCAAATATTTTTTCACCCAATGTTGATGATACTTGGTGGTAATGATCAGTACACAAATCCCTCTTGTCTCACCAAATTTTGTTCTTCTAGTTTGAAGCGTTCTTCTACAGTAGCAGTTTATATGTTTAGGTTTCACTCTGTTCTCTCGTATATAGATAGATGAATTTGGAACTCTAAATCCAACATGGTTTGTAGTGGCTCTTTGAAACTTGACAAAATAAAGAAGTTCTCAGTTTTGTCTCTATGGTTTGTTTCCTCTTCAAGTAGCCCTAGGCACAGACGGTGGAAAAGAACTTTCATTGAGAGGGGTTGCCAAGCTTCCAAGAAATTACAAGTTTCCGAAATACCAGCAAATATTTTTTCACCCAATCTTGATGATACTTGGTGGTAATGACAAGTACACAAATCCCCCTTGGCTCACCAAATTTTATTCTTCTAGGTTGAAGCGTTCGTCTAGAGTAGCAGTTTTATGTTTAGGTTTCACTCTGTTCTCTGCTATATAGATAGATGACTTTGGAACTCTAAATCCAACAGGGTTTGTAGTGGCTCTTTGAAACTTGACAAAATAAAGGAGGTCTCAGTTTTGTCTCTATGGATTGTTTCCTCTTTTAGTAGCCCTAGGCACTGACTGTGGAAAAGCACTTTCATAAAGAGGGGTTGCCAAGCTTCAAAGAAATTACGAGTTTCCGAAATACCAGCAAATATTTTTTTTCACCCAATGTTGATGATACTTGGTGGTAGTGACAAGTCCACAAATCTCACTTGGCTCACCAAATTTTGTTCTTGTAAGTTGAAGCGTTCGTTTACAGTAGCAGTTTTTATTTTTAGGTTTCACTCTGTTCTCTCCTATATAGATAGATGAATTTGGAACTCTAAATCCAACATGGTTTGTAGTAGCTCTTTGAAACTTGACAAAATAAAGGAGTTCTCACTTTTGTCTCTATGGTTTGTTTCCTCTTCAAGTAGCCCTAGGCACAGACGGTGGAAAAGCACTTTCATTGAGAGGGGTTGCCAAGTCTCCAAGAAATTACCAGTTTCCGATATACCAGCAAATATTTTTTCACCCAATCTTGATGATACTTGGTGGTAATGATCGGTACACAAATCCCAACTTGACTCACCAAATTTTGTTCTTCTAGGTTGATGCGTTCGTTTTCAGTAGCAGTTTTTATTTTTAAGTTTCCCTCTGTTCTCTCTTATATAGATAGATGAATTTGGAACTCTAAATCCAAAAGGGTTTGTAGTGGCTCTTTGAAACTTGACAAAATAAAGGAGTTCTCAGTTTTGTCTCTATGGTTTGTTTCCTCTTCAAATAGCCCTGGTACAGACTGTGGAAAAGCACTTTAATTGAGAGGGGTTGCCAAGCAATAAGAAATAACGAGTTTCCGAAATACCAGCAAATATTTTTTCACCCAATGTTGATGATACTTGGTGGTAATGATCAGTACACAAAACCCACTTCGCTCACCAAATTTTGTTCTTCTAGATTGAAGCGTTTGTCTACAGTAGCAGTTTTTATATTTAGTTTTCACTCTGTTCTGTCCTATATAGATTGATGAATTTGGAACTCTAAATCCAACATGGTTTGTAGTGGCTCTTTGAAACTTAACAAAATAAAGGAGTTATCAGTTTTGTCTCTCTGGTTTGTTTCCTCTTCAAATAGCCCTGGCACAGACTGTGGAAAAGCAATTTCATTGAGAGGGGTTGCCAAGCAATAAGAAATAACGAGTTTCCGAAATACCAGCAAATATTTTTTCACCCAATCTTGATGATACGTGGTGGTAATGACAAGTCCACAAATCCCACTTGGCTCACCAAATTTTTTTCTTCTAGTTTGAAGCATTCGTTTACAATAGCAGTTTTTATTTTTAGGTTTCACTCTGATCTTTCCTATACAGATAGATGAATTTGGAACTCTAAATACTACATGGTTTGTAGTAGCTCTTTGAAACTTGAAGAAATAAAGGAGGTCTCAGTTTTGTCTCTATGGATTGTTTCCTCTTTAAGTATCCCTAGGCACTGTCTGTGGAAAAGCACTTCCATTGAGAGGCGTTGCCAAGCTTCCAAGTAATTACGAGTTTCCGAAATACCAGCAAATATTTTTTCACCCAATGTTGATGATACTTGGTGGTAATGATCAGTACACAAATCCCTCTTGTCTCACCAAATTTTGTTCTTCTAGTTTGAAGCGTTCTTCTACAGTAGCAGTTTATATGTTTAGGTTTCACTCTGTTCTCTCGTATATAGATAGATGAATTTGGAACTCTAAATCCAACATGGTTTGTAGTGGCTCTTTGAAACTTGACAAAATAAAGAAGTTCTCAGTTTTGTCTCTATGGTTTGTTTCCTCTTCAAGTAGCCCTAGGCACAGACGGTGGAAAAGAACTTTCATTGAGAGGGGTTGCCAAGCTTCCAAGAAATTACAAGTTTCCGAAATACCAGCAAATATTTTTTCACCCAATCTTGATGATACTTGGTGGTAATGACAAGTACACAAATCCCCCTTGGCTCACCAAATTTTATTCTTCTAGGTTGAAGCGTTCGTCTAGAGTAGCAGTTTTATGTTTAGGTTTCACTCTGTTCTCTGCTATATAGATAGATGACTTTGGAACTCTAAATCCAACAGGGTTTGTAGTGGCTCTTTGAAACTTGACAAAATAAAGGAGGTCTCAGTTTTGTCTCTATGGATTGTTTCCTCTTTTAGTAGCCCTAGGCACTGACTGTGGAAAAGCACTTTCATAAAGAGGGGTTGCCAAGCTTCCAAGAAATTCCGAGTTTCCGAAATACCAGCAAATATTTTTTTTCACCCAATGTTGATGATACTTGGTGGTAGTGACAAGTCCACAAATCTCACTTGGCTCACCAAATTTTGTTCTTGTAAGTTGAAGCGTTCGTTTACAGTAGCAGTTTTTATGTTTAGGTTTCACTCTGTTCTCTCCTATATAGATAGATGAATTTGGAACTCTAAATCCAACATGGTTTGTAGTAGCTCTTTGAAACTTGACAAAATAAAGGAGTTCTCACTTTTGTCTCTATGGTTTGTTTCCTCTTCAAGTAGCCCTAGGCACAGAAGGTGGAAAAGCACTTTCATTGAGAGGGGTTGCCAAGTCTCCAAGAAATTACCAGTTTCCGATATACCAGCAAATATTTTTTCACCCAATCTTGATGATACTTGGTGGTAATGATCGGTACACAAATCCCACTTGACTCACCAAATTTTGTTCTTCTAGGTTGATGCGTTCGTTTTCAGTAGCAGTTTTTATTTTTAAGTTTCCCTCTGTTCTCTCTTATATAGATAGATGAATTTGGAACTCTAAATCCAAAAGGGTTTGTAGTGGCTCTTTGAAACTTGACAAAATAAAGGAGTTCTCAGTTTTGTCTCTATGGTTTGTTTCCTCTTCAAATAGCCCTGGTACAGACTGTGGAAAAGCACTTTAATTGAGAGGGGTTGCCAAGCAATAAGAAATAACGAGTTTCCGAAATACCAGCAAATATTTTTTCACCCAATGTTGATGATACTTGGTGGTAATGATCAGTACACAAAACCCACTTCGCTCACCAAATTTTGTTCTTCTAGATTGAAGCCTTTGTCTATAGTAGCAGTTTTTATATTTAGTTTTCACTCTGTTCTGTCCTATATAGATTGATGAATTTGGAACTCTAAATCCAACATGGTTTGTAGTGGCTCTTTGAAACTTAACAAAATAAAGGAGTTATCAGTTTTGTCTCTATGGTTTGTTTCCTCTTCAAATAGCCCTGGCACAGACTGTGGAAAAGCAATTTCATTGAGAGGGGTTGCCAAGCAATAAGAAATAACGAGTTTCCGAAATACCAGCAAATATTTTTTCACCCAATCTTGATGATACGTGGTGGTAATGACAAGTCCACAAATCCCACTTGGCTCACCAAATTTTTTTCTTCTAGTTTGAAGCATTCGTTTACAATAGCAGTTTTTATTTTTAGGTTTCACTCTGATCTTTCCTATACAGATAGATGAATTTGGAACTCTAAATACTACATGGTTTGTAGTAGCTCTTTGAAACTTGAAAAAATAAAGGAGGTCTCAGTTTTTTCTCTATGGATTGTTTCCTCTTTAAGTATCCCTAGGCACTGTCTGTGGAAAAGCACTTCCATTGAGAGGCGTTGCCAAGCTTCCAAGTAATTACGAGTTTCCGAAATACCAGCAAATATTTTTTCACCCAATGTTGATGATACTTGGTGGTAATGATCAGTACACAAATCCCTCTTGTCTCACCAAATTTTGTTCTTCTACTTTGAAGCGTTCTTCTACAGTATCAGTTTATATGTTTAGGTTTCACTCTGTTCTCTCGTATATAGATAGATGAATTTGGAACTCTAAATCCAACATGGTTTGTAGTGGCTCTTTGAAACTTGACAAAATAAAGAAGTTCTCAGTTTTGTCTCTATGGTTTGTTTCCTCTTCAAGTAGCCCTAGGCACAGACGGTGGAAAAGAACTTTCATTGAGAGGGGTTGCCAAGCTTCCAAGAAATTACAAGTTTCCGAAATACCAGCAAATATTTTTTCACCCAATCTTGATGATACTTGGTGGTAATGACAAGTACACAAATCCCCCTTGGCTCACCAAATTTTATTCTTCTAGGTTGAAGCGTTCGTCTAGAGTAGCAGTTTTATGTTTAGGTTTCACTCTGTTCTCTGCTATATAGATAGATGACTTTGGAACTCTAAATCCAACAGGGTTTGTAGTGGCTCTTTGAAACTTGACAAAATAAAGGAGGTCTCAGTTTTGTCTCTATGGATTGTTTCCTCTTTTAGTAGCCCTAGGCACTGACTGTGGAAAAGCACTTTCATTGAGAGGGGTTGCCAAGCTTCCAAGAAATTCCGAGTTTCCGAAATACCAGCAAATATTTTTTTTCACCCAATGTTGATGATACTTGGTGGTAGTGACAAGTCCACAAATCTCACTTGGCTCACCAAATTTTGTTCTTGTAAGTTGAAGCGTTCGTTTACAGTAGCAGTTTTTATTTTTAGGTTTCACTCTGTTCTCTCCTATATAGATAGATGAATTTGGAACTCTAAATCCAACATGGTTTGTAGTAGCTCTTTGAAACTTGACAAAACAAAGGAGTTCTCTGTTTTGTCTCTATGGTTTGTTTCCTCTTCAAGTAGCTCTAGGCACAGACGGTGGAAAAGTACTTTCATTGAGAGGGGTTGCCAAGCTTCCAAGAAATTACAAGTTTCCGAAATACCAGCAAATATTTTTTCACCCAATCTTGATGATACTTGGTGGTAATGACAAGTACACAAATCCCCCTTGGCTCACCAAATTTTATTCTTCTAGGTTGAAGCGTTAGTCTAGAGTAGCAGTTTTAAATTTAGGTTTCACTCTGTTCTCTGCTATATAGATAGATGACTTTGGAACTCTAAATCCAACAGGGTTTGTAGTGGCTCTTTGAAACTTGACAAAATAAAGGAGGTCTCAGTTTTGTCTCTATGGATTGTTTCCTCTTTTAGTAGCCCTAGGCACTGACTGTGGAAAAGCACTTTCATAAAGAGGGGTTGCCAAGCTTCCAAGAAATTACGAGTTTCCGAAATACCAGCAAATATTTTTTTTCACCCAATGTTGATGATACTTGGTGGTAGTGACAAGTCCACAAATCTCACTTGGCTCACCAAATTTTGTTCTTGTAAGTTGAAGCGTTCGTTTACAGTAGCAGTTTTTATTTTTAGGTTTCACTCTGTTCTCTCCTATATAGATAGATGAATTTGGAACTCTAAATCCAACATGGTTTGTAGTAGCTCTTTGAAACTTGACAAAATAAAGGAGTTCTCAGTTTTGTCTCTATGGTTTTTTTCCTCTTCAAGTAGCCCTAGGCACAGATGGTGGAAAAGCACTTTCATTGAGAGGGGTTGCCAAGTCTCCAAGAAATTACCAGTTTCCGATATACCAGCAAATATTTTTTCACCCAATCTTGATGATACTTGGTGGTAATGATCAGGACACGAAACCCACTTGGCTCAACAAATTTTGTTCTTCTAGATTGAAGCGTTCTTCTAGAGTACCAGTTTTTATATTTAGGTTTCACTCTGTTCTCTCCTATATAGATAGATGAATTTGGAACTCTAAATCCAACATGGTTTGTAGTAGCTCTTTGAAACTTGACAAAATAAAGGAGTTCTCAGTTTTGTCTCTACGGTTTGTTTCCTCTTCAAGTAGCCCTAGGCACATATGGTGGAAAAGCACTTTCATTGAAAGGGGTTGCCAAGTTTCCAAAAAATTACCAGTTTCAGATATACCAGCAAATATTTTTTCACCCAATCTTGATGATACACGGTGGTAATGATCGGTACACAAATCCCACTTGACTCACCAAATTTTGTTCTTCTAGGTTGATGCGTTCGTTTTCAGTAGCAGTTTTTATTTTTAGGATTCACTCTGTTCTCTCCTGTATAGATAGATGAATTTGGAACTCTAAATCCAACATGGTTTGTAGTAGCTCTTTGAAACTTGACAAAATAAAGGAGTTCTCAGTTTTGTCTCTATGGTTTGTTTCCTCTTCAAGTAGCCCTGGCACAGACTGTGGAAAAGCACTTTCATTGAGAGGGCTGCTAAGCTTTCAAGAAATTACCAGTTTCCGAAATACCAGCAAATATTTTTTCACCCAATCTTGATGATACTTGGTGGTAATGATCGGTACACAAATCCCACTTGACTCACCAAATTTTGTTCTTCTAGGTTGATGCATTCGTTTTCAGTACCAGTTTTTATTTTTAGGTTTCACTCTGTTCTCTCCTATATAGATAGATGAATTTGGAACTCTAAATCCAACATGGTTTGTAGTGGCTCTTTGAAACTTGACAAAATAAAGGAGTTCTCAGTTTTGTCTCTTTGGTTTGTTTCCTCTTCAAATAGCCCTGGTACAGACTGTGGAAAAGCACTTTAATTGAGAGGGGTTGCCAAGCAATAAGAAATAACGAGTTTCCGAAATACCAGCAAATATTTTTTCACCCAATGTTGTTGATACTTGGTGGTAATGATCAGTACAGAAAACCCACTTCGCTCACCAAATTTTGTTCTTCTAGATTGAAGCGTTTGTCTACAGTAGCAGTTTTTATATTTAGGTTTCACTCTCTTCTGTCTTATATAGATAGATGAATTTGGAACTCTAAATCCAACATGGTTTGTAGTGGCTCTTTGAAACTTAACAAAATAAAGGAGTTTTCAGTTTTGTCTCTATGGTTTGTTTCCTCTTCAAATAGCCCTGGCACAGACTGTGGAAAAGCAATTTCATTGAGAGGGGTTGCCAAGCAATAAGAAATAACGAGTTTCCGAAATACCAGCAAATATTTTTTCACCCAATCTTGATGATACGTGGTGGTAATGACAAGTCCACAAATCCCACTTGGCTCACGAAATTTTTTTCTTCTAGTTTGAAGCATTCGTTTACAATAGCAGTTTTTATTTAGTTTGAAGCATTCGTTAACAATAGCAGTTTTTATTTTAGGTTTCCACTCTGATCTTTCCTATACAGATAGATGAATTTGGAACTCTAAATACTACATGGTTTGTAGTAGCTCTTTGAAACTTGAAAAATAAAGGAGGTCTCAGTTTTGTCTCTATGGATTGTTCCTCTTTAAGTATCCTAGGCACTGTCTGTGGAAAGCACTTCCATTGAGAGGCGTTGCCAAGCTTCCAAGTAATTACGAGTTTCCGAAATACCAGCAAATATTTTTCACCCAATGTTGATGAACTTGGTGGTAATGATCAGTACACAAATCCCTCTTGTCTCACCAAATTATGTTCTTCTAGTTTGAAGCGTTCTTCTACAGTAGCAGTTTATATGTTTAGTTTCACTCTGTTCTCTCGTATATAGATAGATGAATTTGGAACTCTAAATCCAACATGGTTTGTAGTGGCTCTTTGAAACTTGACAAAATAAAGAAGTTCTCAGTTTTGTCTCTATGGTTTGTTTCCTCTTCAAGTAGCCCTAGGCACAGACGGTGGAAAAGATCTTTCATTGAGAGGGGTTGCCATGCTTCCAATAAATTACAAGTTTCCGAAATACCAGCAAATATTTTTTCACCCAATCTTGATGATACTTGGTGGTAATGACAAGTACACAAATCACCCTTGGCTCACCAAAGTTTATTCTTCTAGGTTGAAGCGTTAGTCTAGAGTAGCAGTTTTATGTTTAGGTTTCACTCTGTTCTCTGCTATATAGATAGATGACTTTGGAACTCTAAATCCAACAGGGTTTGTAGTGGCTCTTTGAAACTTGACAAAATAAAGGAGGTCTCAGTTTTGTCTCTATGGATTGTGTCCTCTTTAGTAGCCCTAGGCACTGACTGTGGAAAAGCACTTTCATAAAGAGGGTTGCCAAGCTTCCAAGAAATTACGAGTTTCCGAAATACCAGCAAATATTTTATTTCACCCAATGTTGATGATACTTGGTGGTAGTGACAAGTCCACAAATCTCACTTGGCTCACCACAATTTTGTTCTTGTAAGTTGAAGCGTTCGTTTACAGTAGCAGTTTTATTTTTAGGTTCACTCTGTTCTCTCCTATATAGATAGATGAATTTGGAACTCTAAATCCAACATGGTTTGTAGTAGCTCTTTGAAACTTGACAAAACAAAGGAGTTCTCTGTTTGTCTCTATGGTTTGTTTCCTCTTCAAGTAGCCCTAGGCACAGACGGTGGAAAAGAACTTTCATTGAGAGGGGTTGCCAAGCTTCCAAGAAATTACAAGTTTCCGAAATACCAGCAAATATTTTTCACCCAATCTTGATGATACTTGGTGGTAATGATCAGTACACAAATCCCTCTTGTCTCACCAATTTTGTTCTTCTAGTTTGAAGCGTTCTTCTACAGTATCAGTTTATATGTTTAGGTTTCACTCTGTACTCTCGTATATAGATAGATGAATTTGGAACTCAAATCCAACATGGTTTGTAGTGGCTCTTTGAAACTTGACAAAATAAAGAAGTTCTCAGTTTTGTCTCTATGGTTTGTTTTCTCTTCAAGTAGCCCTAGGCAAGACGGTGGAAAAGAACTTTCATTGAGAGGGGTTGCCAAGCTTCCAAGAAATTACAAGTTTCCGAAATACCAGCAAATATTTTTTCACCCAATCTTGATGATACTTGGTGGTAATGACAAGTACACAAATCCCCCTTGGCTCACCAAATTTTATTCTTCTAGGTGAAGCGTTCGTCTAGAGTAGCAGTTTTATGTTTAGGTTTCACTCTGTTCTCTGCTATATAGATAGATGACTTTGGAACTCTAAATCCAACAGGGTTTGTAGTGGCTCTTTGAAACTTGACAAAATAAAGGAGGTCTCAGTTTTGTCTCTATGGATTGTTTCCTCTTTTAGTAGCCCTAGGCACTGACTGTGGAAAAGCACTTTCATTGAGAGGGTTGCCAAGCTTCCAAAGAAATTACGAGTTTCCGAAATACCAGCAAATATTTTTTTTCACCCAATGTTGATGATACATGGTGGTAGTGACAAGTCCACAAATCTCACTTGGCTCACCAAATTTTGTTCTTCTAGGTTGAAGCGTTCGTTTACAGTAGCAGTTTTTATTTTTAGGTTTCACTCTGTTCTGTCCTATATAGATTGATGAATTTGGAACTCTAAATCCAACATGGTTTGTAGTGGCTCTTTGAAACTTAACAAAATAAAGGAGTTATCTGTTTTGTCTCTCTGGTTTGTTTCCTCTTCAAATAGCCCTGGCACAGACTGTGGAAAAGCAATTTCATTGAGAGGGTTGCCAAGCAATAAGAAATAACGAGTTTCCGAAATACCAGCAAATATTTTTTCACCCAATCTTGATGATACGTGGTGGTAATGACAAGTCCACAAATCCCACTTGGCTCACCAATTTTTTTCTTCTAGTTTGAAGCATTCGTTTACAATAGCAGTTTTTATTTTTAGGTTTCACTCTGATCTTTCCTATACAGATAGATGAATTTGGAACTCTAAATCCAACATGGTTTGTAGTAGCTCTTTGAAACTTGACAAAATAAAGGAGGTCTCAGTTTTGTCTCTATGGATTGTTTCCTCTTTAAGTATCCCTAGGCACTGTCTGTGGAAAAGCACTTCCATTGAGAGGCGTTGCCAAGCTTCCAAGTAATTACGAGTTTCCGAAATACCAGCAAATATTTTTCACCCAATGTTGATGATACTTGGTGGTAATGATCAGTACACAAATCCCTCTTGTCTCACCAAATTTTGTTCTTCTAGTTTGAAGCGTTCTTCTACAGTAGCAGTTTATATGTTTAGGTTTCACTCTGTTCTCTCGTATATAGATAGATGAATTTGGAACTCTAAATCCAACATGGTTTGTAGTGGCTCTTTGAAACTTGACAAAATAAAGAAGTTCTCAGTTTGTCTCTATGGTTGTTTCCTCTTCAAGTAGCCTAGGCACAGACGGTGGAAAAGAACTTTCATTGAGAGGGGTTGCCATGCTTCCAAGAAATTACAAGTTTCCGAAATACCAGCAAATATTTTTTCACCCAATCTTGATGATACTTGGTGGTAATGACAAGTACACAAATCACCCTTGGCTCACCAAAGTTTATTCTTCTAGGTTGAAGCGTTAGTCTAGAGTAGCAGTTTTATGTTTAGGTTTCACTCTGTTCTCTGCTATATAGATAGATGACTTTGGAACTCTAAATCCAACAGGGTTTGTAGTGGCTCTTTGAAACTTGACAAAATAAAGGAAGTCTCAGTTTGTCTCTATGGATTGTTTCCTCTTTTAGTAGCCCTAGGCACTGACTGTGGAAAAGCACTTTCATAAAGAGGGGTTGCCAAGCTTCCAAGAAATTACGAGTTTCCGAAATACCAGCAAATATTTTTTTTCACCCAATGTTGATGATACTTGGTGGTAGTGACAAGTCCACAAATCTCACTTGGCTCACCAAATTTTGTTCTTGTAAGTTGAAGCGTTCGTTTACAGTAGCAGTTTTTATTTTTAGGTTTCACTCTGTTCTCTCCTATATAGATAGATGAATTTGGAACTGTAAATCCAACATGGTTTGTAGTAGCTCTTTGAAACTTGACAAAACAAAGGAGTTCTCTGTTTTGTCTCTATGGTTTGTTCCTCTTCAAGTAGCCCTAGGCACAGACGGTGGAAAAGAACTTTCATTGAGAGGGGTTGCCAAGCTTCAAGAAATTACAAGTTTCCGAAATACCAGCAAATATTTTTTCACCCAATCTTGATGATACTTGGTGGTAATGACAAGTACACAAATCCCCCTTGGCTCACCAAATTTTATTCTTCTAGGTTGAAGCGTTAGTCTAGAGTAGCAGTTTTAAATTTAGGTTTCACTCTGTTCTCTGCTATATAGATAGATGACTTTGGAACTCTAAATCCAACAGGGTTTGTAGTGGCTCTTTGAAACTTGACAAAATAAAGGAGGTCTCAGTTTTGTCTCTATGGATTGTTTTCTCTTTTAGTAGCCCTAGGCACTGACTGTGGAAAAGCACTTTCATAAAGAGGGGTTGCCAAGCTTCCAAGAAATTACGAGTTCCGAAATACCAGCAAATATTTTTTTTCACCCAATGTTGATGATACTTGGTGGTAGTGACAAGTCCACAAATCTCACTTGGCTCACCAAATTTTGTTCTTGTAAGTTGAAGCGTTCGTTTACAGTAGCAGTTTTTATTTTTAGGTTTCACTCTGTTCTCTCCTATATAGATAGATGAATTTGGAACTCTAAATCCAACATGGTTTGTAGTAGCTCTTTGAAACTTGACAAAATAAAGGAGTTCTCAGTTTTGTCTCTATGGTTTTTTCCTCTTCAAGTAGCCCTAGGCACAGATGGTGGAAAAGCACTTTCATTGAGAGGGGTTGCCAAGTCTCCAAGAAATTACCAGTTTCCGATATACCAGCAAATATTTTTCACCCAATCTTGATGATACTTGGTGGTAATGATCGGTACACAAATCCCACTTGACTCACCAAATTTTGTTCTTCTAGGTTGATGCGTTCGTTTTCAGTAGCAGTTTTTATTTTTAGGTTTCACTCTGTTCTCTTCTGTATAGATATATGAATTTGGAACTCTAAATCCAACATGGTTTGTAGTAGCTCTTTGAAACTTGACAAAATAAAGGAGTTCTCAGTTTTGTCTCTATGGTTTGTTTCCTCTTCAAGTAGCCCTGGCACAGACTGTGGAAAAGCACTTTCATTGAGAGGGGTTGCCAAGCAATAAGAAATAACGAGTTCCAAAATACCAGCAAATATTTTTTCACCCAATGTTGATGATACTTGGTGGTAATGATCAGACACGAAACCCACTTGGCTCACCAAATTTTGTTCTTCTAGATTGAAGCGTTCTTCTAGAGTACCAGTTTTTATATTTAGGTTTCACTCTGTTCTCTCCTATATAGATAGATGAATTTGGAACTCTAAATCCAACATGTTTGTAGTAGCTCTTTGAAACTTGACAAAATAAAGGAGTTCTCAGTTTTGTCTCTACGGTTTGTTTCCTCTTCAAGTAGCCCTAGGCACATATGGTGGAAAAGCACTTTAATTGAAAGGGGTTGCCAAGTTTCCAAGAAATTACCAGTTTCAGATATACCAGCAAATATTTTTTCACCCAATCTTGATGATACATGGTGGTAATGATCGGTACACAAATCCCACTTGACTCCCAAATTTTGTTCTCCTAGGTTGATGCGTTCGTTTTCAGTAGCAGTTTTTATTTTAGGTTTCACTCTGTTCTCTCCTGTATAGATAGATGAATTTGGACTCTAAATCCAACATGGTTTGTAGTAGCTCTTTGAAACTTGACAAAATAAAGGAGTTCTCAGTTTTGTCTCTATGGTTTGTTTCCTCTTCAAGTAGCCCTGGCACAGACTGTGGAAAAGCACTTTCATTGAGAGGGCTGCTAAGCTTTTCAAGAAATTACCAGTTTCCGAAATACCAGCAAATATTTTTTCACCCAATCTTGATGATACTTGGTGGTAATGATCGGTACACAAATCCCACTTGACTCACCAAATTTTGTTCTTCTAGGTTGATGCGTTCGTTTTCAGTACCAGTTTTTATTTTTAGGTTTCACTCTGTTCTCTCCTATATAGATAGATGAATTTGGAACTCTAAATCCAACATGGTTTGTAGTGGCTCTTTGAAACTTGACAAAATAAAGGAGTTCTCAGTTTTGTCTCTTTGGTTTGTTTCCTCTTCAAATAGCCCTGGGTACAGACTGTGAAAAGCACTTTAATTGAGAGGGGTTGCCAAGCAATAAGAAATAACGAGTTTCCGAAATACCAGCAAATATTTTTTCACCCAATGTTGATGATACTTGGTGGTAATGATCAGTACACCAAAACCCACTTCGCTCACCAAATTTTGTTCTTCTAGATTGAAGCGTTTGTCTACAGTAGCAGTTTTTATATTTAGGTTTCACTCTGTTCTGTCCTATATAGATAGATGAATTTGGAACTCTAAATCCAACATGGTTTGTAGTGGCTCTTTGAAACTTAACAAAATAAAGGAGTTTTCAGTTTTGTCTCTATGGTTTGTTTCCCCTTCAAATAGCCCTGGCACAGACTGTGGAAAAGCAATTTCATTGAGAGGGGTTGCCAAGCAATAAGAAATAACGAGTTTCCGAAATACCAGCAAATATTTTTTCACCCAATCTTGATGATACGTGGTGGTAATGACAAGTCCACCAAATCCACTTGGCTCACCAAATTTTTTTCTTCTAGTTTGAAGCTTTCGTTTACAATAGCAGTTTTTATTTTTAGGTTTCACTCTGATCTTTCCTATACAGATAGATGAATTTGGAACTCTAAATCCAACATGGTTTGTAGTAGCTCTTTGAAACTTGACAAAATAAAGGAGGTCTCAGTTTTGTCTCTATGGATTGTTTCCTCTTTAAATATCCCTAGGCACTGTCTGTGGAAAAGCACTTCCATTGAGAGGCGTTGCCAAGCTTCCAAGTAATTACGAGTTTCCGAAATACCAGCAAATATTTTTTCACCCAATGTTGATGATACTTGGTGGTAATGATCAGTACACAAATCCCTCTTGTCTCACCAATTTTGTTCTTCTAGTTTGAAGCGTTCTTCTACAGTAGCAGTTTATATGTTTAGGTTTCACTCTGTTCTCTCGTATATACATAGATGAATTTGGAACTCTAAATCCAACATGGTTTGTAGTAGCTCTTTGAAACTTGACAAAATAAAGAAGTTCTCAGTTTTGTCTCTATGGTTTGTTTCCTCTTCAAGTAGCCCTAGGCACAGACGGTGGAAAAGAACTTTCATTGAGAGGGGTTGCCAAGCTTCCAAGAAATTACAAGTTTCCGAAATACCAGCAAATATTTTTTCACCCAATCTTGATGATACTTGGTGGTAATGACAAGTACACAAATCCCCCTTGGCTCACCAAATTTTATTCTTCTAGGTTGAAGCGTTCGTCTAGAGTAGCAGTTTTATGTTTAGGTTTCACTCTGTTCTCTGCTATATAGATAGATGACTTTGGAACTCTAAATCCAACAGGGTTTGTAGTGGCTCTTTGAAACTTGACAAAATAAAGGAGGTCTCAGTTTTGTCTCTATGGATTGTTTCCTCTCTTAGTAGCCCTAGGCACTGACTGTGGAAAAGCACTTTCATAAAGAGGGGTTGCCAAGCTTCCAAGAAATTACGAGTTTCCGAAATACCAGCAAATATTTTTTTTCACCCAATGTTGATGATACTTGGTGGCAGTGACAAGTCCACAAATCTCACTTGGCTCACCAAATTTTGTTCTTGTAAGTTGAAGCGTTCGTTTACAGTAGCAGTTTTTATTTTTAGGTTTCACTCTGTTCTCTCCTATATAGATAGATGAATTTGGAACTCTAAATCCAACATGGTTTGTAGTAGCTCTTTGAAACTTGACAAAATAAAGGAGTTCTCAGTTTTGTCTCTATGGTTTGTTTCCTCTTCAAGTAGCCCTAGGCACAGACGGTGGAAAAGAACTTTCATTGAGAGGGGTTGCCAACTTCCAAGAAATTACAAGTTTCCGATATACCAGCAAATATTTTTTCACCCAATCTTGATGATACTTGGTGGTAATGACAAGTACACAAATCCCCCTTGGCTCACCAAATTTATTCTTCTAGGTTGAAGCGTTAGTCTAGAGTAGCAATTTTAAGTTTAGGTTTCACTCTGTTCTCTGAATATAGATAGATGACTTTGGAACTCTAAATCCAACAGGGTTCGTAGTGGCTCTTTGAAACTTGACAAAATAAAGGAGGTCTCAGTTTTGTCTCTATGGATTGTTTCCTCTTTTAGTAGCCCTAGGCACTGACTGTGGAAAAGCACTTTCATAAAGAGGGGTGCCAAAGCTCCAAGAAATTACGAGTTTCCGAAATACCAGCAAATATTTTTTTCACCCAATGTTGATGATACTTGGTGGTAGTGACAAGTCCACAAATCTCACTTGGCTCACCAAATTTTGTTCTTGTAAGTTGAAGCGTTCGTTTACAGTAGCAGTTTTATTTTTAGGTTTCACTCTGTTCTCTCCTATATAGATAGATGAATTTGGAACTCTAAATCCAACATGGTTTGTAGTAGCTCTTTGAAACTTGACAAAATAAAGGAGTTCTCAGTTTTGTCTTTATGGTTTGTTTCCTCTTCAAGTAGCCCTAGGCACAGATGGTGGAAAAGCACTTTCATTGAGAGGGGTTGCCAAGTCTCCAAGAAATTACCAGTTTCCGATATACCAGCAAATATTTTTTCACCCAATCTTGATGATACTTGGTGGTAATGATCGGTACACAAATCCCACTTGACTCACCAAATTTTGTTCTTCTAGGTTGATGCGTTCGTTTTCAGTAGCAGTTTTTATTTTTAGGTTTCACTCTGTTCTCTTCTGTATAGATATATGAATTTGGAACTCTAAATCCAACATGGTTTGTAGTAGCTCTTTGAAACTTGACAAAATAAAGGAGTTCTCAGTTTTGTCTCTATGGTTTGTTTCCTCTTCAAGTAGCCCTGGCACAGACTGTGGAAAAGCACTTTCATTGAGAGGGGTTGCCAAGCTTCCAAGAAATTACGAGTTTATGAAATACCAGCAAATATTTTTTTTTCACCCAATGTTGATGATACTTGGTGGTAATGACAAGTCCACAAATCTCACTTGGCTCACCAAATTTTGTTCTTCTAAGTTGAAGCGTTCGTTTACAGTAGCAGTTTTTATTTTTAGGTTTCACTGTGTTCTCTCCTATATAGATAGATGAATTTGGAACTCTAAATCCAACACGGTTTGTAGTAGCTCTTTGAAACTTGACAAAATAAAGGAGTTCTCAGTTTTCTCTCTACGGTTTGTTTCCTCTTCAAGTAGCCCTAGGCACAGATGGTGGAAAAGCACTTTCATTGCGAGGGGTTGCCAAGTTTCCAAGAAATTACCAGTTTCAGATATACAAGCAAATATTTTTTCACCCAATTTTGATGGTACTTGGTGGTAATGATCGGTACACAAATCCCACTTGACTCACCAAATTTTGTTCTTCTAGGTTGATGCGTTCGTTTTCAGTAGCAGTTTTTATTTTTAGGCATCACTCTGTTCTCTAATGTATAGATAGATGAATTTGGAACTCTAAATCCAACATGGTTTGTAGTAGCTCTTCGAAACTTGACAAAATAAAGGAGTTCTCACTTTTGTCTCTATGGTTTGTTTCCTCTTCAAGTAGCCCTGGCACAGACTGTGGAAAAGCACTTTCATTGAGAGGGGCTTCTAAGCTTCAAAGAAATTACCAGTTTCCGAAATACCAGCAAATATTTTTTCACCCAATCTTGATGATACTTGGTGGTAATGATCGGTACACAAATCCCACTTGACTCACCAAATTTTGTTCTTCTAGGTTGATGCGTTCGTTTTCAGTAGCAGTTTTTATTTTTAGGTTTCACTCTGTTCGCTCCTATATAGATAGATGAATTTGGAACTCTAAATCCAACATGGTTTGTAGTGGCTCTTTGAAACTTGACAAAATAAAGGAGTTCTCAGTTTTGTCTCTATGGTTTGTTTCCTCTTGAAATAGCCCTGGTACAGACTGTGGAAAAGCACTTTAATTGAGAGGGTTGCCAAGCAATAAGAAATAACGAGTTTCCGAAATACCAGCAAATATTTTTTCACCCAATGTTGATGATACTTGGTGGTAATGATCAGTACACAAAACCCACTTCGCTCACCAAATTTTGTTCTTCTAGATTGAAGCGTTTGTCTACAGTAGCAGTTTTTATATTTAGGTTTCACTCTGTTCTGTCCTATATAGATAGATGAATTTGGAACTCTAAATCCAACATGGTTTGTAGTGGCTCTTTGAAACTTAACAAAATAAAGGAGTTTTCTGTTTTGTCTCTATGGTTTGTTTCCTCTTCAAATAGCCCTGGCAGAGAATGTGGAAAAGCAATTTCATTGAGAGGGGTTGCCAAGCAATAAGAAATAACGAGTTTCTGAAATACCAGCAAATATTTTTTCACCCAATCTTGATGATACGTGGTGGTAATGACAAGTCCACAAATCCCACTTGGCTCACGAAATTTTTTTCTTCTAGTTTGAAGCTTTCGTTTACAATAGCAGTTTTTATTTTTAGGTTTCACTCTGATCTTTCCTATACAGATAGATGAATTTGGAACTCTAAATCCAACGTGGTTTGTAGTAGCTCTTTGAAACTTGACAAAATAAAGGAGTTCTCAGTTTTGTCTCTATGGTTTGTTTCCTCTTCAAGTAGCCCTAGGCACAGATGGTGGAAAAGCACTTTCATTGAGAGGGGTTGCCAAGTCTCCAAGAAATTACCAGTTTCCGATATACCAGCAAATATTTTTTCACCCAATCTTGATGATACTTGGTGGTAATGATCGGTACACAAATCCCACTTGGCTCACCAAATTTTGTTCTTCTAGATTGAAGCGTTCGTCTAGAGTAGCAGTTTTTATATTTAGGTTTCACTCTGTTCTCTCCTGTATAGATAGATGAATTTGGAACTCTAAATCCAACATGGTTTGTAGTAGCTCTTTGAAACTTGACAAAATAAAGGAGTTCTCAGTTTTGATTCTATGGTTTGTTTCCTCTTCAAGTAGTCCTAGGCACAGACTGTGGAAAAGCACTTTCATTGAGTGGGGTTGCCAAGGTTCTAAGAAATAACGAGTTTTCGAAATACCAGCAAATATTTTTTCACCCAATCTTGATGATACTTGGTGGTAAAGATCAGTACACAAATCCGACTTAGCTCACCAATTTTTTTCTTATAGTTTGAAGCATTCGTTTACAATAGCAGTTTTTATTTTTAGGTTTCACTCTGTTCTCTCCTACACAGATTGATGAATTTGGAACTCTATATAATACATGGTTTGTAGTAGCTCTTTGAAACTTGAAAAAATAAAGGAGGTCTCAGTTTTGTCTCAATGGATTGTTTCCTCTTTAAGTATCCCTATGCACTGACTGTGGAAAAGCACTTTCATTGAGAGGGGTTGCCAAGCTTCCAAGAAATTACGAGTTTCCGAAATACCAGCAAATATTTTTTCACCCAATGTTGATGATACTTGGTGGTAATGATCAGTACACAAATCCCTCTTGTCTCACCAAATTTTGTTCTTCTAGTTTGAAGCGTTCTTCTACAGTAGCAGTTTATATGTTTAGGTTTCACTCTGTTCTCTCGTATATAGATAGATGAATTTGGAACTCTAAATCCAACATGGTTTGTAGTGGCTCTTTGAAACTTGACAAAATAAAGGAGTTCTCAGTTTTGTCTCTATGGTTTGTTTCCTCTTCAAGTAGCCCTAGGCACAGAGGGTGGAAGAGAACTTTCATTGAGAGGGGTTGCCAAGCTTCCAAGAAATTACCAGTTTCCGAAATACCAGCAAATATTTTTTCACCCAATCTTGATGATACGTGGTGGTAATGACAAGTCCACACATCCCACTTGGCTCACCAAATTTTGTTCTTCTAGGTTAAAGCGTTCGTTTACAGTAGCAGTTTTTATATTTAGGTTTCACTCTGTTCTCTCCTATATAGATAGATGAATTTGGAACTCTAATTCCAACATGGTTTGTAGTAGCTCTTTGAAACTTGACAAAATAAAGGAGTTCTCAGTTTTGTCTCTATGGATTGTTTCCTCTTTTAGTAGCCCTAGGCACTGACTGTGGAAAAGCACTTTCATAAAGAGGGGTTGCCAAGCTTCCAAGAAATTACGAGTTTCCGAAATACCAGCAAATATTTTTTTTCACCCAATGTTGATGATACTTGGTGGTAGTGACAAGTCCACAAATCTCACTTGGGTCACCAAATTTTGTTCTTGTAAGTTGAAGCGTTCGTTTACAGTAGCAGTTTTTATTTTTAGGTTTCACTCTGTTCTCTCCAATATAGATAGATGAATTTGGAACTCTAAATCCAACATGGTTTGTAGTAGCTCTTTGAAACTTGACAAAATAAAGGAGTTCTCAGTTTTGTCTCTATGGTTTGTTTCCTCTTCAAGTAGCCCTAGGCACAGATGGTGGAAAAGCACTTTCATTGAGAGGGGTTGCCAAGTCTCGAAGAAATTACCAGTTTCCGATATACCAGCAAATATTTTTTCACCCAATCTTGATGATACTTGGTGGTAATGATCGGTACACAAATCCCACTTGACTCACCAAATTTTGTTCTTCTAGGTTGATGCGTTCGTTTTCAGTAGCAGTTTTTATTTTTAGGTTTCACTCTGTTCTCTTCTGTATAGATAGATGAATTTGGAACTCTAAATCCAACATGGTTTGTAGTAGCTCTTTGAAACTTGACAAAATAAAGGAGTTCTCAGTTTTGTCTCTATGGTTTTTTTCCTCTTCAAGTAGCCCTGGCACAGACTGTGGAAAAGCACTTTCATTGAGAGGGGTTGCTAAGCAATAAGAAATAACGAGTTTCCAAAATACCAGCAAATATTTTTTCACCCAATGTTGATGATACTTGGTGGTAATGACAAGTCCACAAATCTCACTCTGCTCACCAAATTTTGATCTTCTAAGTTGAAGCGTTCGTTTACAGTAGCAGTTTTTATTTTTAGGTTTCACTCTGTTCTATCCTATATAGATAGATGAATTTGGAACTCTAATTCCAACATGGTTTGTAGTAGCTCTTTGAAACTTGACAAAATAAAGGAGTTCTCAATTTTGTCTCTACGGTTTGTTTCCTCTTCAAGTAGCCCTAGGCACAGATGGTGGAAAAGCAATTTCATTGAGAGAGGTTGCCAAGTTTCCAAGAAATTACCAGTTTCAGATATGCCAGCAAATATTTTTTCACCCAATCTTGATGATACATGGTGGTAATGATCGATACACAAATCCCACTTGACTCACCAAATTTTGTTCTTCTAGGTTGATGCGTTCGTTTTCAGTAGCAGTTTTTATTTTTAGGTTTCACTCTGTTCTCTCCTGTATAGATAGATGAATTTGGAACTCTAAATCCAACATGGTTTGTAGTAGCTCTTTGAAACTTGACAAAATAAAAGAGTTCTCAGTTTTGTCTCTATGGTTTGTTTCCTCTTCAAGTAGCCCTGGCACAGACTGTGGAAAAGCACTTTCATTGAGAGGGGCTGCTAAGCTTTCAAGAAATTACCAGTTTCCGAAATACCAGCAAATATTTTTTCACCCAATCTTGATGATACTTGGTGGTAATGATCGGTACACAAATCCCACTTGACTCACCAAATTTTGTTCTTCTAGGTTGATGCGTTCGTTTTCAGTACCAGTTTTTATTTTTAGGTTTCACTCTGTTCTCTCCTATATAGGTAGATGAATTTGGAACTCTAAATCCAACATGGTTTGTAGTGGCTCTTTGAAACTTGACAAAATAAAGGAGTTCTCAGTTTTGTCTCTATGGTTTGTTTCCTCTTCAAATAGCCCTGGTACAGACTGTGGAAAAGCACTTTAATTGAGAGGGGTTGCCAAGCAATAAGAAATAACGAGTTTCCGAAATACCAGCAAATATTTTTTCACCCAATGTTGATGATACTTGTTGGTAATGATCAGTACACAAAACCCACTTCGCTCACCAATTTTTGTTCTTCTAGATTGAAGCGTTTGTCTACAGTAGCAGTTTTTATATTTAGGTTTCACTCTGTTCTGTCCTATATAGATAGATGAATTTGGAACTCTAAATCCAACATGGTTTCTAGTGGCTCTTTGAAACTTAACAAAATAAAGGAGTTATCAGTTTTGTCTCTATGGTTTGTTTCCTCTTCAAATAGCCCTGGCACAGACTGTGGAAAAGCAATTTCATTGAGAGGGGTTGCCAAGCAATAAGAAATAACGAGTTTCCGAAATACCAGCAAATATTTTTTCACCCAATCTCTATGATACGTGGTGGTAATGAAAAGTTCACAAATCCCACTTGGCTCACCAAATTTTTTTCTTCTAGTTTGAAGCATTCGTTTACAATAGCAGTTTTTATTTTTAGGTTTCACTCTGATCTTTCCTATACAGATAGATGAATTTGGAACTCTAAATACTACATGGTTTGTAGTAGCTCTTTGAAACTTGAAAAAATAAAGGAGGTCTCAGTTTTGTCTCTATGGATTGTTTCCTCTTTAAGTATCCCTAGGCACTGTCTGTGGAAAAGCACTTCCATTGTGAGGCGTAGCCAAGCTTCCAAGTAATTACGAGTTTCCGAAATACCAGCAAATATTTTTTCACCCAATGTTGATGATACTTGGTGGTAATGATCAGTAAACAAATCCCTCTTGTCTCACCAAATTTTGTTCTACTAGTTTGAAGCGTTCTTCTACAGTTGCAGTTTATATGTTTAGATTTCACTCTGTTCTCTCGTATATAGATACATGAATTTGGAACTCTAAATCCAACATGGTTTGTAGTGGCTCTTTGAAACTTGACAAAATAAAGAAGTTCTCAGTTTTGTCTCTATGGTTTGTTTCCTCTTCAAGTAACCCTAGGCACAGACGGTGGAAAAGAACTTTCATTGAGAGGGGTTGCCAAGCTTCCAAGAAATTACAAGTTTCCGAAATACCAGCAAATATTTTTTCACCCAATCTTGATGATACTTGGTGGTAATGACAAGTACACAAATCCCCCTTGGCTCACCAAATTTTATTCTTCTAGGTTGAAGCGTTCGTCTAGAGTAGCAGTTTTATGTTTAGGTTTCACTCTGTTCTCTGCTATATAGATAGATGACTTTGGAACTCTAAATCCAACAGGGTTTGTAGTGGCTCTTTGAAACTTGACAAAATAAAGGAGGTCTCAGTTTTGTCTCTATGGATTGTTTCCTCTTTTAGTAGCCCTAGGCACTGACTGTGGAAAAGCACTTTCATAAAGAGGGGTTGCCAAGCTTCCAAGAAATTACAAGTTTCCAAAATAGCAGCAAATATTTTTTTCACCCAAAGTTGATGATACTTGGTGTTATTGATCAGTACACAAATCCCACTTGGCTCACCAAATTTTGTTCTTCCAGGTTGAAGCGTTCTTTTACAGTAGCAGTTTTTATGTTTAGGTTTCACTCTGTTCTCTGCTACATAGATAGATGAATTTGGAACTCTAAATCCAACATGGTTTGTAGTGGCTCTTTGAAACTTGACAAAATAAAGGAGGTCTCAGTTTTGTCTCTATGGATTGTTTCCTCTTTTAGTAGCCCTAGGCACTGACTGTGGAAAAGCAATTTCATTGAGAGGGGTTGCCAAGCTTCCAAGAAATTACGAGTTTCCGAAATACCAGCAAATATTTTTTTTTCACCCAATGTTGATGATACTTGGTGGTAATGACAAGTCCACAAATCTCACTTGGCTCACCAAATTTTGTTCTTCTAAGTTGAAGCGTTCGTTTACAGTAGCAGTTTTTATTTTTAGGTTTCACTGTGTTCTCTCCTATATAGATAGATGAATTTGGAACTCTAAATCCAACATGGTTTGTAGTAGCTCTTTGAAACTTGACAAAATAAAGGAGTTCTCAGTTTTCTCTCTACGGTTTGTTTCCTCTTCAAGTAGCCCTAGGCACAGATGGTGGAAAAGCACTTTCATTGAGAGGGGTTGCCAAGTTTCCAAGAAATTACCAGTTTCAGATATACCAGCAAATATTTTTTCACCCAATTTTGATGATACTTGGTGGTAATGATCGGTACACAAATCCCACTTGACTCACCAAATTTTGTTCTTCTAGGTTGATGCGTTCGTTTTCAGTAGCAGTTTTTATTTTTAGGCATCACTCTGTTCTCTAATGTATAGATAGATGAATTTGGAACTCTAAATCCAACATGGTTTGTAGTAGCTCTTCGAAACTTGACAAAATAAAGGAGTTCTCACTTTTGTCTCTATGGTTTGTTTCCTCTTCAAGTAGCCCTGGCACAGACTGTGGAAAAGCACTTTCATTGAGAGGGGCTTCTAAGCTTCAAAGAAATTACCAGTTTCCGAAATACCAGCAAATATTTTTTCACCCAATCTTGATGATACTTGGTGGTAATGATCGGTACACAAATCCCACTTGACTCACCAAATTTTGTTCTTCTAGGTTGATGCGTTCGTTTTCAGTAGCAGTTTTTATTTTTAGGTTTCACTCTGTTCGCTCCTATATAGATAGATGAATTTGGAACTCTAAATCCAACATGGTTTGTAGTGGCTCTTTGAAACTTGACAAAATAAAGGAGTTCTCAGTTTTGTCTCTATGGTTTGTTTCCTCTTCAAATAGCCCTGGTACAGACTGTGGAAAAGCACTTTAATTGAGAGGGGTTGCCAAGCAATAAGAAATAACGAGTTTCCGAAATACCAGCAAATATTTTTTCACCCAATGTTGATGATACTTGTTGGTAATGATCAGTACACAAAACCCACTTCGCTCACCAATATTTGTTCTTCTAGATTGAAGCGTTTGTCTACAGTAGCAGTTTTTATATTTAGGTTTCACTCTGTTCTCTCCTATATAGATAGATGAATTTGGAACTCTAATTCCAACATGGTTTGTAGTGGCTCTTTTAAACTTGACAAAATAAAGGAGTTCTCAGTTTTGTCTCTATGGTTTGTTTCCTCTTCAAATAGCCCTGGCACAGACTGTGGAAAAGCACTTTCATTGAGAGGGGTTGCCAAGCAATAAGAAATAACGAGTTTCCGAAATACCAGCAAATATTTTTTCACCCAATGTTGATGATACTAGGTGGTAATGATCAGTACACAAAACCCACTTGGCTCACCAAATTTTGTTCTTCTAGATTGAAGCGTTCGTCTACAGTAGCAGTTTTTATATTTAGGTTTCACTCTGTTTTCTCCTATATAGATGGATGAATTTGGAACTCTAAATCCAACGTGGTTTGTAGTAGCTCTTTGAAACTTGACAAAATAAAGGAGTTCTCAGTTTTGTTTCTATGGTTTGTTTCCTCTTCAAGTAGTCCTAGGCACAGACTGTGGAAAAGCACTTTCATTGAGTGGGGTTGCCAAGCTTCTAAGAAATAACGAGTTTTCGAAACACCAGCAAATATTTTTTCACCGAATCCTGATGATACTTGGTATTAAAGATCAGTAAACAAATCCCACTTGGCTCACCAAATTTTTTTCTTCTAGTTTGAAGCATTCGTTTACAATAGCAGTTTTTATTTTTAGGTTTCACTCTGATCTTTCCTATACAGATAGATGAATTTGGAACTCTAAATACTACTTTTTTTGTAGTAGCTCTTTGAAACTTGAAAAAATAAAGGAGGTCTCAGTTTTGTCTCTATGGATTGTTTCCTCTTTAAGTATCCCTAGGCACTATCTGTGGAAAAGCACTTTCATTGAGAGGCGTTGCCAAGCTTCCAAGTAATTACGAGATTCCGAAATACCAGCAAATATTTTTTCACCCAATGTTGATGATACTTGGTGGTAATGATCAGTGCACAAATCCCTCTTGTCTCACCAAATTTTGTTCTTCTAGTTTGAAACGTTCTTCTACAGTAGCAGTTTATATGTTTAGGTTTCACTCTGTTCTCTCGTATATAGATAGATGAATTTGGAACTCTAAATGCAACATGGTTTGTAGTGGCTCTTTGAAACTTGACAAAATAAAGAAGTTCTCAGTTTTGTCTTAATGGTTTGTTTCCTCTTCTAGTAGCCCTAGGCACAGACGGTGGAAAAGAACTTTCATTGAGAGGGGTTGCCAAGCTTCCAAGAAATTACAAGTTTCCGAAATACCAGCAAATATTTTTTCACCCAATCTTGATGATACGTGGTGGTAATGACAAGTACACAAATCCCACTTGGCTCACCAAGTTTTGTTCTTCTAGGGTGAAGCGTTCGTTTACAGTAGCAGTTTTTATTTTTAGGTTTCACTCTGTTCTCTCCTATATAGATAGATGAATTTGGAACTCTAAATCCAACATGGTTTGTAGTAGCTCTTTGAAACTTGACAAAATGAAGGATGTCTCAGTTTTGTCTCTATCAATTGTTTCCTCTTCAAGTAAACCTAGGCATTGACTGTGGAAAAGCACTTTCATTGAGAGGGGTTGCCAAGCTTCCAAGAAATTATGAGTTTCCAAAATAGCAGCAAATATTTTTTTCACCCAATGTTGATGATACTTGGTGTTAATGATCAGTACACAAATCCCTCTTGTCTCACCAAATTTTGTTCTTCTAGTTTGAAACGTTCTTCTACAGTAGCAGTTTATATGTTTAGGTTTCACTCTGTTCTCTGCTATATAGATAGATGAATTTGGAACTCTAAATCCAACATGGTTTGTACTGGCTCTTTGAAACTTGACAAAATAAAGGAGGTCTCAGTTTTGTCTCTATGGATTGTTTCCTCTTTTAGTAGCCCTAGGCACTGACTGTGGAAAAGCACTTTCATTGAGAGGGGTTGCCAAGCAATAAGAAATAACGAGTTTCTGAAATACCAGCAAATAATTTTTTCACCCAATCTTGATGATACGTGGTGGTAATGACAAGTCCACAAATCCCACTTGGCTCAAAAATTTTTTTCTTCTAGGTTGAAGCGTTCGTTTACAGTAGCAGTTTATATGTTTAGGTTTCACTCTGTTCTCTCCTATATAGATAGATGAATTTGGAACGCTAAATCCAACATGGTTTGTAGTAGCTCTTTGAAACTTGACAAAATAAAGGAGTTCTCAGTTTTGTCTCTATGGTTTGTTTCCTCTTCAAGTAGCCCTAGGCACAGATGGTGGAAAACCACTTTCATTCAGACGGGTTGCCAAGTTTCCTAGAAATTACCAGTTTCAGATATACCAGCAATAATTTTTCACGCAATCTTGATGATACTTGGTGGTAATGATCGGTACACAAATCCCACTTGACTCACCAAATTTTGTTCTTCTAGATTGAAGCGTTCGTCTACAGTAGCAGGTTTTATATTTAGGTTTCACTCTGTTCTCTCCTATATAGATAGATGAATTTGGAACTCTAAATCCAACAGGGTTTGTAGTAGCTCTTTGAAACTTGACAAAATAAAGGAGTTCTCAGTTTTGTTTCTATGGTTTGTTTCCTCTTTAAGTATTCCTAGGCACAGACTGTGGAAAAGCAGTTTCATTGAGTGGGGTTGCCAAGCTTCTAAGAAATAACGAGTTTTCGAAATACCAGCAAATATTTTTTCAACCAATCTTGATGATACTTGGTATTAAAGATCAGTACACAAATCCCACTTGGCTCACCAAATTTTTTTCTTCTAGTTTGAAGCATTCGTTTACAATAGCAGTTTTTATTTTTAGGTTTCACTCTGATCTTTCCTATACAGATAGATGAATTTGGAACTCTAAATACTACATGGTTTGTAGTAGCTCTTTGAAACTTGAAAAAATAAAGGAGGTCTCAGTTTTGTCTCTATGGATAGTTTCCTCTTTAAGTATCCCTAGGCACTGTCTGTGGAAAAGCACTTTCATTGAGAGGGGTTAATAAGCTTCCAAGAAATTACGAGTTTCCGATATACCAGCAAATATTTTTTTTTCACCCAATGTTGATGATACTTGGTGGTAATGACAAGTCCACAAATCTCACTTGGCTCACCAAATTTTGTTCTTCTAAGTTGAAGCGTTCGTTTACAGTAGCAGTTTTTACTTTTAGGTTTCACTCTGTTCTCTCCTATATAGATAGATGAATTTGGAACTCTAAATCCAACATGGTTTGTAGTAGCTCTTTCAAACTTGACAAAATGAAGGAGGTCTCAGTTTTGTCTCTATCGATTGTTTCCTCTTCAAGTAACCCTAGGCACTGACTGTGGAAAAGCACTTTCATTGAGAGGGGTTGCCAAGCTTCCAAGAAATTACGAGTTTCCGAAATAGCAGCAAATATTTTTTTCACCCAATGTTGATGATACTTGGTGGTAATGACAAGTCCACAAATCTCACTTGGCTCACCAAGTTTTGTTCTTCTAAGTTGAAGCGTTCGTTTACAGTAGCAGTTTTTATTTTTAGGTTTCACTCTGTTCTCTCCTATATAGATAGATGAATTTGGAACTCTAAGTCCAACATGGTTTGTAGTAGCTCTTTGAAACTTGACAAAATAAAGGAGTTCTCAGTTTTGTCTCTACGGTTTGTTTCCTCTTCAAGTAGCCCTAGGCACAGATGGTGGAAAAGCACTTTCATTGAGAGGGGTTGCCAAGTTTCCAAGAAATTACCAGTTTCAGATATACCAGCAAATATTTTTCACCCAATCTTGATGATACTTGGTGGTAATGATCGGTACACAAATCCCAATTGACTCACCAAATTTTGTTCTTCTAGATTGATGCGTTCGTTTTCAGTAGCAGTTTTTATTTTTAGGTTTCACTCTGTTCTCTCGTATATAGAGAGATGAATTTGGAACTCTAAATCCACCATGGATTGTAGTGGCTCTTTGAAACTTTACAAAATAAAGGAGTTCTCAGTTTTGTCTCTATGGTTTGTTTCCTCTTAAAATAGCCCCGGTACAGACTGTGGAAAAGCACTTTAATTGAGAGGGGTTGCCAAGCAATAAGAAATAACGAGTTTCCGAAATACCAGCAAACATTTTTTCACCCAATGTTGATGATACTTGGTGGTAATGATCAGTACACCAAACCCAGTTCGCTCACCAAATTTTCTTCTTCTAGATTGAAGCGTTTGTCTACAGTAGCAGTTTTTATTTTTAGGTTTCACTCTGTTCTCTCCTGTACAGATAGATGAATTTGGAACTCTAAATACTACATGTTTTTTAGTAGCTTTTTGAAACTTGAAATAATAAAGGAGGTCTCAGTTTTGTCTCTATGGATTGTTTCCTCTTTAAGTATCCTTAGGCACTGACTGTGGAAAAGCACTTTCATTGAGAGGGGTTGCCAAGTTTCCAAGAAATTACGAGTTTCCGAAATACCAGCAAATATTTTTTCACCCAATGTTGATGATACTTGGTGGTAATGATCAGTACACAATTCCCTCTTGTCTCACCAAATTTTGTTCTTCTAGTTTGAAGCGTTCTTCTACAGTAGCAGTTTATATGTTTAGGTTTCACTCTGTTCTCTCGTATATAGATAGATGAATTTGGAACTCTAAATCCAACATGGTTTGTAGTGGCTCTTTGAAACTTGACAAAATAAAGGAGTTCTCAGTTTTGTCTCTATGGTTTGTTCCCTCTTCAAGTAGCCCTAGGCACAGACGGTGGAAAAGAACTTTCATTGAGAGGGGTTGCCAAGCTTCCAAGAAATTACCAGTTTCCGAAATAACAGCAAATATTTTTTCACCCAATCTTGATGATACTTGGTGGTAATGACAAGTCCAAAAATCCCACTTGGCTCACCAAATTTGGTTCTTCTAGGTTGAAGCGTTCGTTTACAGTAGCAGTTTTTATTTTTAGGTTTCACTCTGTTCTCTCCTATATAGATAGATGAATTTGGAACTCTAAATCTAACATGGTTTGTAGTAGCTCTTTGAAACTTGACAAAATGATGGAGGTCCCAGTTTTGTCTCTATCGATTGTTTCCTCTTCAAGTAACCCTAGGCACTGACTGTGGAAAAGCACTTTCATTGAGAGGGGTTGCCAAGCTTCCAAGAAATTACCAGTTTCCGAAATAGCAGCAAATATTTTTTTCACCCAATTTTGATGATACTTGGTGTTAATGATCAGTACACAAATCCCACTTGGCTCACCAAATTTTGTTCTTCTAGGTTGAAGCGTTCGTTTACAGTAGCAGTTTTTATGTTTAGATTTCACTCTGTTCTCTGCTATATAGATAGATGAATTTGGAACTCTAAATCCAACATGGTTTGTAGTGGCTCTTTGAAACTTGACAAAATAAAGGAGGTCTCAGTTTTGTCTCTATGGTTTGTTTCCTCTTCAAATAGCCCTGGTACAGACTGTGGAAAAGCACTTTCATTGAGAGGGGTTGCCAACCAATAAGAAATAACGAGTTTCCGAAATACGAGCAAATATTTTTTCACCCAATGTTGATGATACTTGGTGGTAATGATCAGTACACGAAACCCACTTCGCTCACCAAATTATGTTCTTCTAGATTGAAGCGTTTGTCTACAGTAGCAGTTTTTATATTTAGGTTTCACTCTTTCTCTCCTATATAGATAGATGAATTTGGAACTCTAAATCCAACATGGTGTGTAATAGCTCTTTGAAACTTGACAAAATAAAGGAGTTCTCAGTTTTGTCTCTATGGTTTGTTTCCTCTTCAAGTAGCCCTAGGCACAGATGGTGGAAAAGCACTTTCATTCAGAGGGGTTGCGAAGTTTCCAAGAAATTACCAGTTTCAGATATACCAGCAAATATTTTTTCACCCAATCTTGATGATACATGGTGGTAATGATCGGTACACAAATCCCACTTGACTCACCAAATTTTGTTCTTCTAGGTTGAAGCGTTCGTTTACAGTAGCAGTTTTTATTTTTAGGTTTCACTCTGTTCTCTCCTATATAGATAGATGAATTTGGAACTCTAAGTCCAACATGGTTTGTAGTAGCTCTTTGAATCTTGACAAAATGAAGGAGGTCCCAGTTTTGTCTCTATCGATTGTTTCCTCTTCAAGTAACCCTAGGCACTGACTGTGGAAAAGCACTTTCATTGAGAGGGGTTGCCAAGCTTCCAAGAAATTACGAGTTTCCGAAATAGCAGCAAATATTTTTTTCACCCAATGTTGATGATACTTGGTGTTAATGATCAGTACACAAATCCCACTTGGCTCACCAAATTTTGTTCTTCTCGGTTGAAGCGTTCGTTTACAGTAGCAGTTTTTATGTTTAGATTTCACTCTGTTCTCTGCTATATAGATAGATGAATTTGGAACTCTAAATCCAACATGGTTTGTAGTGGCTCTTTGAAACTTGACAAAATAAAGGAGGTCTCAGTTTTGTCTCTATGGATTGTTTCCTCTTTTAGTAGCCCTAGGAACTGACTGAGGAAAAGCACTTTCATTGAGAGGGGTTGCCAAGCTTCCAAGAAATTACGAGTTTCTGAAATACCAGCAAATATTTTTTTTTCACCCAATGTTGATGATACTTGGTGGTAATGACAAGTCCACAAATCTCACGTGGCTCACCAAATTTTGTTCTTCTAAGTTGAAGCGTTGGTTTACAGTAGCAGTTTTTATTTTTAGGTTTCACTCTGTTCTCTCCTATATCGATAGATGAATTTGGAACTCTAAATCCAACATAGTTTGTAGTAGCTCTTTGAAACTTGACAAAATAAAGGAGTTCTCAGTTTTGTCTCTATGGTTTGTTTCCTCTTCAAGTAGCCCTGGCACAGACTGTGGAAAAGCACTTTCATTGAGAGGGGCTACTAAGCTTCCAATAAATTACCAGTTTCCGAAATAACAGCAAATATTTTTTCACCCAATCTTGATGATACTTGGTGGTAATGATCGGTACACAAATCCCAATTGACTCACCAAATTTTGTTCTTCTAGATTGATGCGTTCGTTTTCAGTAGCAGTTTTTATTTTTAGGTTTCACTCTGTTCTCTCCTATATAGATAGATGAATTTGGAACTCTAAATCCAACATGGCTTGTAGTGGCTCTTTGAAACTTGAAAAAATAAAGGAGTTCTCAGTTTTGTCTCTATGGTTTGTTTCCTCTTCAAATAGCCCTCGTACAGACTGTGGAAAAGCACTTTAATTGAGAGGGGTTGCCAAGCAATAAGAAATAACGAGTTTCCGAAATACCAGCAAATATTTTTTCACCCAATGTTGATGATACTTGGTGGTAATGATCAGTACACAAAACCCACTTCGCTCACCAAATTTTGTTCTTCTAGATTGAAGCGTTTGTCTACAGTAGCAGTTTTTATATTCAGGTTTCACTCTGTTCTCTCCTATATAGATAGATGAATTTGGAACTCTAAATCCAACATGGTGTGTAATAGCTCTTTGAAACTTGACAAAATAAAGGAGTTCTCAGTTTTGTTTCTATGGTTTGTTTCCTCTTCAAGTAGTCCTAGGCACAGACTGTGGAAAAGCACTTTCATTGAGTGGGGTTGCCAAGCTTCTAAGAAATAACGAGTTTTCGAAATACCAGCAAATATTTTTTCACCCAATCTTGATGATACTTGGTGGTAAAGAGCAGTACACAAATCGCACTTGGCTCACCAAATTTTGTTCTTTTAGTTTGAAGCATTCTTTTACAGTAGCAGTTTTTATTTTTAGGTTTCACTCTGTTCTCTCCTATACAGATAGATGAATTTGGAACTCTAAATACTACATGTTTTTTAGTAGCTTTTTGAAACTTGAAATAATAAAGGAGGTCTCAGTTTTGTCTCTATGGATTGTTTCCTCTTTAAGTATCCTTAGGCACTGACTGTGGAAAAGCACTTTCATTGAGAGGGGTTGCCAAGTTTCCAAGAAATTACGAGTTTCCGAAATACCAGCAAATATTTTTTCACCCAATGTTGATGATACTTGGTGGTAATGATCAGTGCACAATTCCCTCTTGTCTCACCAAATTTTGTTCTTCTAGTTTGAAGTGTTCTTCTACAGTAGCAGTTTATATGTTTAGGTTTCACTCTGTTCTCTCGTATATAGATAGATGAATTTGGAACTCTAAATCCAACATGGTTTGTAGTGGCTCTTTGAAACTTGACAAAATAAAGGAGTTCTCAGTTTTGTCTCTATGGTTTGTTTCCTCTTCAAGTAGCCCTGGCACAGACTGTGGAAAAGCACTTTCATTGAGAGGGGTTGCTAAGCAATAAGAAATAACGAGTTTCCAAAATACCAGCAAATATTTTTTCACCCAATGTTGATGATACTTGGTGGTAATGACAAGTCCACAAATCTCACTCTGCTCACCAAATTTTGATCTTCTAAGTTGAAGCGTTCGTTTACAGTAGCAGTTTTTATTTTTAGGTTTCATTCTGTTCTATCCTATAAAGATAGATGAATTTGGAACTCTAATTCCAACATGGTTTGTAGTAGCTCTTTGAAACTTGACAAAATAAAGGAGTTCTCAGTTTTGTCTCTATGGTTTGTTTCCTCTTCAAGTAGCCCTGGCACAGTCTGTGGAAAAGCACTTTCATTGAGAGGGGCTGCTAAGCTTCCAAGAAATTACCAGTTTCAGAAATACCAGCAAATATTTTTTCACCCAAACTTGATGATACTTGGTGGTAATGATCGGTACACAAATCCCAATTGACTCTCCAAATTTTGTTCTTCTAGATTGATGCGTTCGGTTTCAGTAGCAGTTTTTATTTTTAGGTTTCACTCTGTTCTCTCCTATATAGATAGATGAATTTGGAACTCTAAATCCAACATGGTTTGTAGTGGCTCTTTGAAACTTGACAAATTAAAGGAGTTCTCAGTTTTGTCTCTATGGTTTGTTTCCTCTTCAAAAAGCCCTGGTACAGACTGTGGAAAAGCACTTTAATTGAGAGGGGTTGCCAAGCAATAAGAAATAACGAGTTTCCGAAATACCAGCAAATATTTTTTCACCCAATGTTGATGATACTTGGTGGTAATGATCAGTACACAAAACCCACTTCGCTCACCAAATTTTGTTCTTCTAGATTGAAGCGTTTGTCTACAGTAGCAGTTTTTATATTTAGGTTTCACTCTGTTCTCTCCTATATAGATAGATGAATTTGGAACTCTAAATCCAACATGGTTTGTAGTAGCTCTTTGAAACTTGACAAAAGAAAGGAGTTCTCAGTTTTGTTTCTATGGTTTGTTTCCTCTTCAAGTAGTCCTAGGCACAGACTGTGGAAAAGCACCTTCATTGAGTGGGGTTGCCAAGCTTCTAAGAAATAACAAGTTTTCGAAATACCAGCAAATATTTTTTCACCCAATCTTGATGATACTTGGTGGTAAAGAGCAGTACACAAATCCCACTTGGCTCACCAAATTTTGTTCTTTTAGTTTGAAGCATTCTTTACAGTAGTAGTTTTTGTTTTTAGGTTTCACTCTGTTCTCTCCTATACAGATAGATGAATTTGGAACTTTAAATACTACATGTTTTTTAGTAGCTTTTTGAAACTTGAAATAATAAAGGAGGTCTCAGTTTTGTCTCTATGGATTGTTTCCTCTTTAAGTATCCTTAGGCACTGACTGTGGAAAAGAACTTTCATTGAGAGGGGTTGCCAAGTTTCCAAGAAATTACGAGTTTCCGAAATACCAGCAAATATTTTTTCACCCAATGTTGATGATACGTGGTGGTAATGACACGTCCACAAATCCCACTTTTCTCACCAAATTTTGTTCTTCTTGGTTGAAGCGTTCGTTTACAGTAGCAGGTTTTATTTTTAGGTTTCACTCTGTTCTCTCCTATATAGATAGGTGAATTTGAAACTCTAAATCCAACATGGTTTGCAGTAGCTCTTTGAAACTTGACAAAATGAAGGAGGTCTCAGTTTTGTCTCTATGGATTGTTTCCTCTTTAAGTAGCCCTAGGCACTGACTGTAGAAAAGCCCTTTCATTGAAAGGGGTTGCCAAGCTTCCAAGAAATTACGAGTTTCCGAAATACCAGCAAATATTTTTTCACCCAATCTTGATGATACGTGGTGGTAATGACAAGTCCACAAATCCCACGTGGCTCACCAAATTTTGTTCTTCTAAGTTGAAGCGTTGGTTTACAGTAGCAGTTTTTATTTTTAGGTTTCACTCTGTTCTCTCCTATATCGATAGATGAATTTGGAACTCTAAATCCAACATAGTTTGTAGTAGCTCTTTGAAACTTGACAAAATAAAGGAGTTCTCAGTTTTGTCTCTATGGTTTGTTTCCTCTTCAAGTAGCCCTGGCACAGACTATGGAAAAGCACTTTCATTGAGAGGGGCTGCTAAGCTTCCAATAAATTACCAGTTTCCGAAATAACAGCAAATATTTTTTCACCCAATCTTGATGATACTTGGTGGTAATGATCGGTACACAAATCCCAATGGACTCACCAAATTTTGTTCTTCTAGATTTATGCGTTCGTTTTCAGTAGCAGTTTTTATTTTTAGGTTTCACTCTGTTCTCTCCTATATAGATAGATGAATTTGGAACTCTAAATCCAACAAGGCTTGTAGTGGCTCTTTGAAACTTGAAAAAATAAAGGAGTTCTCAGTTTTGTCTCTATGGTTTGTTTCCTCTTCAAATAGCCCTGGTACAGACTGTGGAAAAGCACTTTAATTGAGAGGGGTTGCCAAGCAATAAGAAATAACGAGTTTCCGAAATACCAGCAAATATTTTTTCACCCAATGTTGATGATACTTGGTGGTAATGATCAGTACACAAAACCCACTTCGCTCACCAAATTTTTTCTTCTAGATTGAAGCGTTTGTCTACAGTAGCAGTTTTTATATTCAGGTTTCACTCTGTTCTCTCCTATATAGATAGATGAATTTGGAACTCTAAATCCAACATGGTTTGTAGTAGCTCTTTGAAACTTGACAAAATAAAGGAGTTCTCAGTTTTGTTTCCATGGTTTGTTTCCTCTTCAAGTAGTCCTAGGCACAGACTGTGGAAAAGCACTTTCATTGAGTGGGGTTGCCAAGCTTCTAAGAAATAACGAGTTTTCGAAATACCAGCAAATATTTTTTCACCCAATCTTGATGATACTAGGTGGTAAAGAGCAGTACACAAATCGCACTTGGCTCACCAAATTTTGTTCTTTTAGTTTGAAGCATTCTTTTACAGTAGCAGTTTTTATTTTTAGGTTTCACTCTGTTCTCTCCTATACAGATAGATGAATTTGGAACTCTAAATACTACATGTTTTTTAGTAGCTTTTTGAAACTTGAAATAATAAAGGAGGTCTCAGTTTTGTCTCTATGGATTGTTTCCTCTTTAAGTATCCTTAGGCACTGACTGTGGAAAAGCACTTTCATTGAGAGGGGTTGCCAAGTTTCCAAGAAATTACGAGTTTCCGAAATACCAGCAAATATTTTTTCACCCAATGTTGATGATACTTGGTGGTAATGATCACTACACAATTCCCTCATGTCTCACCAAATTTTGTTCGTCTAGTTTGAAGCATTCTTCTACAGTAGCAGTTTATATGTTTAGGTTTCACTCTGTTCTCTCCTATATAGATAGATGAATTTGGAACTCTAAATCCAACATGGTTTGTAGTGGCTCTTTGAAACTTGACAAAATAAAGGAGTTCTCAGTTTTGTCTCTATGATTTGTTTCCGCTTCAAGTAGCCCTAAGCAGAGACTGTGGAAAAGCACTTTCATTGAGAGGGGTTGCCAAGCTTCCAAGAAATTACGATGTTTCCGAAATAGCAGCAAATATTTTTTCACCCAATCTTGATGATGCTTGGTGGTAATGATCAGTACACAAATCCCACTTGGCTCACAAAATTTTTTTCTTCTAGGTTGAAGCGTTCATCTACAGTAGCAGTTTTTATATTTAGGTTTCACTCTGTTCTCTGCTATATAGATAAATGAATTTGGATCTCTAAATCCAACATGATTTGTAGTAGCTCTTTGAAACTTGACAAAAGAAAGGAGTTCTCAGTTTTGTCTCTATGGTTTGTTTCCTCTTCAATTAGCCATAGGCACCGACTGTGGAAAAGCACTTTCATTGAGAGGGGTTGCGAAGCTTCTAAAAAAAAGAGTTTCCGAAATACCAGTAAATATTTTTCACCCAATGTTGATGATACTTGGTGGTAATGATCAGTACACAAAACACACTTGGCTAACCAAATTTTGTTTTTCTTGATTGAAGGGTTCGTCTACAGTAGAGGTTTTTATGTTTAGGTTTCACTCTGTTCTCTCCTATATACATAGGTGAATTTGGAACTCTAAATCCAACATGGTTTGTAGTAGCTCTTTGACACTTGAGAAAAGAAAGGAGTTCTCAGTTGTGTTTCTATGGTTTGTTTCCTGTTCAAGTAGTCCTAGGCACAGACTGTGGAAAAGCACTTTCTTTGAGTGGGGTTGCCAAGCTTCCAAGAAATAACGAGTTTCCGAAATACCAGCAAATATTTTTTCACCCAATCTTGATGATACTTGGTGGTAATGATCAGTACACATATCCCACTTGGCTCACCAAATTTTGTTCTTCCAGGTTGAAGCGTTCGTCTACAGTAGCAGTTTTTATGTTTCGGTTTCACTCTGTTTTCTGCTATATAGATAGATGAATTTGGAACTCTAAATGCAACATGGTTTGTAGTGGCTCTTTGAAACTTGACAAAATAAAGGATTTCTCAGTTTTGTCTCTATGGTTTGTTTCCTCTTCAAGTAGCCCTAGGCACAGAGTGTGGAAAAGCACTTTCATTGAGAGGGGTTGCCAAGCTTCTAAGAAATAACAAGTTTCCGAAATACCAGCAAATATTTTTTCACCCAATCTTGATGATACTTTGTGGTAAGGACAAGTACACAAATCCCACTTGGCTCACCACATTTTGTTCTTCTAGGTTGAAGCATTCGTCTACAGTAGCAGTTTTTATTTTTAGGTTTTACTCTGTTCTCTCCTATATAGATACATGAATTTTGAACTCTAAATCCAACAAGGTTGTAGTAGCTCTTTGAAACTTGACAAAATAAATGAGTTGTCAGTTTTGTCTCTATTATTTCTTTTCGCTTCAAATAGCCCTAAGCAGAGACTGTGGAAAAGCACTTTCATTCAGAGTGGTTGCCAAGCTTCTAAGAAATAACGAGTTTCCGAATTACCAGCAAATATTTTTTCACCCAATCTTGATGATACGTGGTGGTAATGATCAGTACACAAATCCCACTTGGCTCACCAAATTTTGTTCTTCCAGGTTGAAGCGTTCGTTTACAGTAGCAGTTTTTATGTTTAGGTTTCACTCTGTTCTCTGCTATATAGATAGAAGAATTTGGAACTCTAAATCCAACATGGTTTGTAGTGGCTCTTTGAAACTTGACAAAATAAAGGAGGTCTCAGTTTTGTCTCTATGGATTGTTTCCTCTTTTAGTAGCCCTAGGCAATGACTGTGGAAAAGCACTTTCATTGAGAGGGGTTGCCAAGCTTCCAAGAAATTATGAGTATCCGAAATACCAGCAAATATTTTTTTTTCACCCAATGTTGATGATACTTGGTGGTAATGACAAGTCCCCAAATCTCACTTGGCTCACCAAATTTTGTTCTTCTAAGTTGAAGCGTTCATTTATAGTAGCAGTTTTTATTTTTAGGTTTCACTCTGTTCTCTCCTATATAGATAGATGAATTTGGAACTCTAAATCTAAGATGGTTTGTTGTAGCTCTTTGAAACTTGACAAAATGAAGGAGGTCTCAGTTTTGTCTCTATGGATTGATTCCTCTTTAAGTAGCCCTAGGCACTGACTGTGGAAAAGCACTTTCATTGAGAGGGGTTGCAAGGCTTCCAAGAAATTACGAGTTTCCGAAATACCAGCAAATATTTTTTCACCCAATCTTGATGATACGTGGTAGTAATGACAAGTCCACAAATCCCACTTGGCTCACCAAATTTTGTTCTTCTAGGTTGAAGCGTTTGTTTACAGTAGCAGTTTTTATTTTTAGGTTTCACTATGTTCTCTCCTATATAGATGGATGAATTTTTAACTCTAAAACCAACATGGTTTGTAGTAGCTCTTTGAAACTTGACAAAATAAAGGAGTTCTCAGTTTTGTCTCTATGATTTGTTTCCGCTTCAAGTAGCCTTAAGCAGAGACTGTGGAAAAGCACTTTCATTGAGAGCGGTTGCCAAGCTTCCAAGAATTACGAGCTTCCGAAATACCAGCAAATATTTTTTCACCCAATCTTGATGATACGTGGTGGTAAGGACAAGTCCACAAATCCCACTTGGCTCACCAAATTTTGTTCTTCTAGGTTGAAGCCTTCTATTGCAGTAGCAGTGTTTATTTTTATGTTTCACTCTGTTCTCTCCTATATAGATAGATGAATTTGGAACTCTGAATCCAACATGGTTTGTAGTAGCTGTTTGAAACATGACAAAATAAAGGAGTTCTCAGTTTTGTCTCTATGATTTGATTCCACTTCAAGTAGCCCCACGCAGAGACTGTGGAAAAGCACTTTCATTGAGAGGGGTTGCCAAGCTTCCAAGAAATTATGAGTTTCCGAAATACCAGCAAATATTTTTTCACCCAATCTTGATGATACGTGGTGGTAATGACAAGTCCACAAATCCCACTTGGCTCACCACATTTTGTTCTTCTAGGTTGAAGCGTTCGTTTGCAGTAGCAGTTTTTATTTTTAGGTTTCACTCTGTTCTCTCCTATACAGATAGATGAATTTGGAACTCTAAATCTAACATGGTTTGTAGTAGCTCTTTGAAACTTGACAAAATAAAGGAGTTCTCAGTTTTGTCTCTATGATTTGTTTCTGCTTCAAGGAGCCTTAAGCAGAGACTGTGGAAAAGCACTTTCATTGAGAGGGGTTGCCAAGCTTCCAAGAAATTACAAGTTTCCGAAATACCAGCAAATATTTTTTCACTTAATCTTGATGATACTTGGTGGTAATGATCAGTACACAAATCCCCCTTGGCTCACCAAATTTAGTTCTTCTAGGTTGAAGCGTTCATCTACAGTAGCAGTTTATATATTTAGGTTTCACTCTCTTCTCTGCTATATAGATAGATGAATTTGGAACTCTAAATACAACATGGTTAGTAGTAGCTCTTTGAAACTTGACAAAAGAAAGGAGTTCTCAGTTTTGTCTCTATTGTTTGTTTCCTCTTCAATTAGCCCTAGTCACCGACGGTGGAAAAGCACTTTCATTGAGAGGGGTTGCCAAGATTCTAAGAAATAACGAGTTTCCGAAATACCAGCAAATATTTTTCCACCCAATGTTGATGATAATTGGTGGTAATTATCAGAACACAAAACCCACTTGTCTCACCAAATTTTGTTCTTCTAGGTTGAAGCGTTCGTCTCCAGGAGCAATTTTTATATTTAGGTTTCAGTCTGTTCTCTGCTATATAGATAGATGAATTTGGAACTCTTTATCCTACATGGTTTGTAGTAGCTCTTTGAAACTTGACAAAATAAAGGAGGTCTCAGTTTTATCTCAATGGATTGTTTCCTCTTTAAGTAGCCCTAGGTACTGACTGTGGAAAGCACTTTCATTGAGAGGGGTTGCCAAGCTTCCAAGAAATTACGAGTTTCCGAAATACCAGCAAATATTCTTTTCACCCAATGTTGATGATACTTGGTGGTAATGATCAGTACACAAATCCCACTTGGCTCACCAAATATTGTTCTTCCAGGTTGAAGCGTTCGTCTACAGTAGCAGTTTTTATGTTTAGGTATCACTCTGTTCTCTGCTTTATAGATAGATGAATTTGGAACTCTAAATCCAACATGATTTGTAGTAGCTCTTTGAAACTTAACAAAAGAAAGGAGTTCTCAGTTTGGTCTCTATGGTTTGTTTCCTCTTCAATTAGCCCTAGGCACCGACAGTGGAAAAGCATTTTCATTGAGAGGGGTTGCGAAGCTTCTAAAAATAAAGATTTTCCGAAATACCAGCAAATATTTTTCACCCAATGTTGATGATACTTGGTGGTAATGATCAGTACACAAAACACACTTGGCTAACCAAATTTTGTTTTTCTTGATTGAAGCGTTCGTCTACAGTAGCAGTTTTTATATTTAGGTTTCACTCTGTTCTCTCCTATATACATAGATGAATTTGGAACTCTAAATCCAACCTGGTTTGTAGTAGCTCTTTGACACTTGACAAAAGAAAGGAGTTCTCAGTTTTGTTTCTATGGTTTGTTTCCTGTTCAAGTAGTCCTAGGCACAGACTGTGGAAAAGCACTTACATTGAGTGGGCTTGCCAAGCTTCCAAGAAATAACGAGTTTCCGAAATACCAGCAAATATTTTTTCACCCAATCTTGATGATACTTGGAGGTAATGATCAGTACACAAATCCCACTTGGCTCACCAAATTTTGTTCTTCTAGTTTGAAGCATTCTTTTACAGTAGCAGTTTTTATTTTTGGGTTTCACTCTGTTCTCTCCTATATAGATAGATGAATTTGGAACTCTAAATCATACATGGTTTGTAGCAGCTCTTTGAAACTTGACAAAATAAAGGAGGTCTCAGTTTTGTCTCTATGGATTGTTTCCTCTTTAAGTAGCCCTAGGCACTGTATGTGGAAAAGCACTTTCATTGAGAGGGGTTGGCAAGCTTCCAAGAAATCACGAGTTTCCGAAATACCAGCAAATATTTTCTTCACCCAATGTTGATGATACTTGGAGGTAATGATCAGGACACATATCCCACTTGGCTCACCAAATTTTGTTCTTCCAGGTTGAAGCGTTTGTCTACAGTAGCAGTTTTTATGTTTAGGTTTCACTCTGTTCTCTGCTATATAGATAGATGAATTTGGAACTCTGAATCCAACATGGTTTGTAGTAGCTCTTTGAAACTTGACAAAATAAATGAGTTGTCAGTTTTGTCTCTATTATTTGTTTCCGCTTCAAGTAGCCCTAAGCAGAGACTGTGGAAAAGCACTTTCATTGATAGGGGTTGCCAAGCTTCTAAGAAATAACGAGTTTCCGAATTACCAGCAAATATTTTTTCACCCAATCTTGATAATACTTGGTGGTGCAGATCTGTACACAAATCCCACTTGGCTCACCAAATGTTTTCTTCTAGGTTGAAGCGTTCGTATACAGTAGCAATTTTTATATTTAGGTTTCACTCTGTTCTCTCCTATATAGATAGATGAATTTGGAACTCTACATCCAATATGGTTTGTAGTAGCTCTTTGAAACTTGACAAAATAAAGGAGTTCTCAGTTTTGTCTCTATGATTTGATTCCGCTTCAAGTAGCCCTACGCAGAGACTGTGGAAAAGCAGTTTCACTGAGAGGGGTTGCCAAGCTTCCAAGAAATTACGAGTTTCCGAAATACCAGCAAATATTTTTTCACCCAATCTTGATGATACGTGGTGGTAATGACAAGTCCACAAATCCCACTTGGCTCACCAAATTTTGTTCTTCCAGGTTGAAGCGTTCGTCTACAGTAGCAGTTTTTATGTTTAGGTTTCACTCTGTTGTCTGCTATATAGATAGATGAATTTGGAACTCTAAATGCAACATGGTTTGTAGTGGCTCTTTGAAACTTGACAAAATAAAGGAGTTCTCAGTTTTGTCTCTATGGTTTGTTTCCTCTTCAAGTAGCCCTAGTCACAGACTGTGGAAAAGCACTTTCATTGATAGGGGTTGCCAAGCTTCTAAGAAATAACGAGTTTCCGAATTACCAGCAAATATTTTTTCACCCAATCTTTAAGATACTTGGTGGTAAGGACAAGTACACAAATCCCACTTGGCTCACCACATTTTGTTCTTCTAGGTTGAAGCATTCGTCTACAGTAGCAGTTTTTATTTTTAAGTTTTACTCTGTTCTCTCCTATACAGATACATGAATTTGGAACTCTAAATCCAACAAGGTTTGTAGTAGCTCTTTGAAACTTGACAAAATAAATGAGTTTTCAGTTTTGTCTCTATTATTTCTTTCCGCTTCAAGTAGCCCTAATCAGAGACTGTGGAAAAGCACTTTCATTGAGAGTGGTTGCCAAGCTTCTAAGAAATAACGAGTTTCCGAATTACCAGCAAATATTTATTCACCCAATCTTGATGATACTTGGTGGTGAAGATCGGTACACAAATCCCACTTGGCTCACCAAATGTTTTCTTCTAGGGTGAAGCGTTCGTCTACAGTAGCAGTTTTTATATTTAGGTTTCACTCTGTTCTCTCCTATATAGATAGATGAATTTGGAACTCTAAATCCAATATGGTTTGTAGTAGCTCTTTGAAACTTGACAAAATAAAGGAGTTCTCAATTTTGTCTCTATGATTTGATTCCGCTTCAAGTAGCCCTACGCAGAGACTGTGGAAAATCACTTTCATTTAGAGGGGTTTCCGAGCTTCTAAGAAATAACGAGTTTCCGAAATACCAGCAAATATTTTTTCACCCAATCTTGATGATACTTGGTGGTGAAGATCGGTACACAAATCCCACTTGGCTCACCAAATGTTTTCTTCTAGGGTGAAGCGTTCGTCTACAGTAGCAGTTTTCATATTTAGATTTGACTCTGTTCTATGCTACCTAGATAGATGAATTTGGAACTCTGAATCCAACATGGTTTGTAGTAGCTCTTTGAAACTTGACAAAATAAATGAGTTGTCAGTTTTGTCTCTATTATTTGTTTCCGCTTCAAGTAGCCCTAAGCAGAGACTGTGGAAAAGCACTTTCATTGAGAGTGGTTGCCAAGCTTCTAAGAAATAACGAGTTTCCGAATTACCAGCAAATATTTTTTCACCCAATCTTGATGATACTTGGTGGTGAAGATCTGTACACTAATCCCACTTGGCTCACCAAATGTTTTCTTCTAGGTTGAAGCGTTCGTCTACAGTAGCAGTTTTTATATATAGGTTTCACTCTGTTCTCTGCTATATAGATAGATGAATTTGGAACTCTAAATCCAACAAGGTTTGTAGTAGCTCTTTGAAACTTGACAAAAGAAAGGAGTTCTCAGTTTTGTATCTATGGTTTGTTTCATCTGCAATTAGCCCTAGTCACCGACGGTGGAAAAGCACTTTCATTGAGAGGGGTTGCCAAGCTTCTAAGAAATAACAAGTTTCCGAAATACCAGCAAATATTTTTCCACCCAATGTTGATGATACTTGGTGGTAATGATCAGAACACAAAACCCACTTGGCTCACCAAATTTTGTTCTTCTAGGTTGAAGCATTCGGCTACAGTAGCAATTTTTATATTTAGGTTTCACTCTGTTCTCTGCTATATAGATAGATGAATTTGGAACTCTAAATCCCACATGGTTTGTAGTAGCTCTTTGAAACTTGACAAAATAAAGGAGGTCTCAGTTTTGTCTCTATGGATTGTTTCCTCTTTAAGTAGCCCTAGGCACTGACTGTGGAAAAGCACTTTCATTGAGAGGGGTTGCCAAGCTTCCAAGAAATTACGAGTTTCTGAAATACCAGCAAATATTTTTTTCACCCAATGTTGATGATACTTGGTGGTAATGATCAGTACACAAATCCGACTTGGCTCACCAAATATTGTTCTTCCAGGTTGAAGCGTTCGTCTACAGTAGCAGTTTTTATGTTTAGGTATCACTCTGTTCTCTGCTATATAGATAGATGAATTTGGAACTCTAAATCCAACATGGTTTGTAGTGGCTCTTTGAAACTTGACAAAATAAAGGAGTTCTCAGTTTTGTCTCTATGGTTTGTTTCCTCTTCAAGTAGCCCTAGGCACAGACTGTGGAAAAGCACTTTCATTGAGAGGGGTTGCCAAGCTTCTAAGAAATAAGGAGTTTCCGAAATATCAGCAAATATTTTTTCACCCAATCTTGATGATACTTGGTGGTAATGACAAGTCCACAAATCCCACTTGGCTCACCAAATTTTGTTCTTCTAGGTTGAAGCGTTCGTCTACTGTAGCAATTTTTATATTTAGGTTTCACTCTGTTCTCTCCTATACAGATATATGCATTTAGAACTCTAAATCCAACATGGTTTGTAGTAGCTCTTTGAAACTTGACAAAATAAAATAGTCCTCAGTTTTGTCTCTATGATTTGTTTCCGCTTCATGTAGCCCTAACCAGAGACTGTGGAAAAGCACTTTCATTGAAAGGGGTTGCAAAGCTTCCTAGAAATTACGAGTTTCCGAAATACCAGCAAATATTTTGTCACCCAATGTTGATGATACGTGGTGGTAATGATCGGTACACAAATCCCACTTGGCTCACCAAATTTTGTTCTTCTAGGTTGAAGCATTCGTCTACAGTAGCAGTTTTTATATTTAGGTTTCACTCTGTTCTCTGCTTTATAGATAGATGAATTTGGAACTCTAAATCCAACATAGTTTGTAATAGCTCTTTGAAACATGACAAAATAAAGGAGTTCTCAGTTTTGTCTCTATGGTTTGTTTCCTCTTCAAGTAGCCCTAGGCACTGAATGTGGTAAAGCACTTTATTGAGAGGGGTTGCCAAGCTTCTGAGAAATAACGAGTTTCCGAAATACCAGCAAATATTTTTTCACCAATGTTGATGATACTTGGTGCTAATGATCAGTACACCAATCCCACTTGGCTCACCAAATTTTGTTCTTCTAGGTTGAAGCCTTCGTCTACTGTAGCAGTTTTTATATTTAGGTTTCACTCTGTTCTCTGCTTTATAGATAGAAGAATTTGGAACTCTAAATCCAACATAGTTTGTAGTCGCTCTTTGAAACTTGACAAAATAAAGGAGTTCTCAGTTTTGTCTCTATGGTTTGTTTCCTCTTCAATTAGCCCTAGGCACCGACTGTGGAAAAGCACTTTCATTGAGAGTGGTTGCCAAGCTTCTAAGAAATAACGAGTTTCTGAAATACCAGCAAATATTTTTTCACACAATGTTGATGATACTTCGTGGTAATGATCAGTACACAAAACCCACTTGGCTCAAAAAATTTTGTTTTTCTAGATTGAAGCGTTCGTCTACAGCATCAGTTTTTATATTTAGGTTTCACTTTGTTCTCTCCTATATAGATAGATGAATTTGGAAATCTAAATCCAACATGGTTTGTAGTAACTCTTTGACACTTGACAAAAGAAAGGAATTCTCAGTTTTGTTTCTATGGTTTGTTTCCTCTTCAAGTAGTCCTAGGCACAGACTGTGGAAAAGAACTTTCATTGAGAGGGGTTGCCAAGGTTCTAAGAAATAACGAGTTTCCGAAATACCAGCAAATATTTTTTCACCCAATCTTGATGATACTTGGTGGTAATGATCAGTACACAAATTCCACTTGGCTCACCAAATTTTATTCTTCTAGTTTGAAGCATTTGTTTACAGTAGCAGTTTTTATTTTTAGGTTTTACTCTGTTCTCTCCCATAAGATAGATGAATTTCGAACTCTAAATCCAATATGGTTTGTAGTAGCTCTTTGAAACTTGACAAAATAAAGGAGTTCTCAGTTTTGTCTCTATGACTTGTTTCCGCTTCAAGTAGAACTAAGCAGAGACTGTGGAAAAGCACTTTCATTGAGAGGGGTTGACAAGCCTTCAAGAAATTACGAGTTTCCGAAATACCAGCAAATATTTTTTCACCCAATCTTGATGATACTTGGTGGTGAGGACAAGTACACAAATCCCACTTGGATCACCAAATTTTGTTCTTCTAGGTTGAAGCATTCGTCTACAGTAGCAGTTTTTATTTTCAGGTTTTACTCTGTTCTCTCCTATATAGATACATGAATTTGGAACTCTAAATCCATCAAGGTTTGTAGTAGCTGTTTGAAACATGACAAAATAAAGGAGTTCTCAGTTTTGTCTATATTATTTGTTTCCTCTTCAATTAGCCCTAGGCACCGACGGTGGAAAAGCACTTTCATTGAGAGGGGTTGCCCAGATTCTAAGAAATAACGAGTTTCCGAAATACCAGCAAATATTTTTTTATATTTAGGTGTCACTCTGTTCTCTGCTATATAGATAGATGGATTTGGAACTCTAAATCCAACATGATTTGTAGTAGCTCTTTGAAACTTGACAAAAGAAAGGAGTTCTCAGTTTTGTCTCTATGGTTTGTTTCCTCTTTAATTAGCCCTAGGCACCGACTGTGGAAAAGCACTTTCATTGAGAGGGGTTGCCCAGATTCTAAGAAATAACGAGTTTCCGAAATACCAGCAAATATTTTTTCACCCAATCTTGATGATACTTGGTGGTGAGGACAAGTACACAAATCCCACTTGCCTCACCAAATTTTGTTCTTCTAGGTTGAAGCATTCGTCTACAGTAGCAGTTTTTATTTTAGGTTTTACTCTGTTCTTTTCTACATAGATAATTGAATTTGGAACTCTAAATCCAATATGGTTTGTAGTAGCTCTTTGAAAGTTGACAAAATAAAGCAGTTCTCATTTTTGTGTCTACGATTTGTTTCCGCTTCAAGTAGCCCTAAGCAGAGACTGTGGAAAAGCACTTTCATTGCGAGGGGTTGCCAAGCTTCCAAGAAATTACGATTTTCCGAAATACCAGCAAATATTTTTTCACCCAATCTTGATGATACTTGGTGGTAAGGACAAGTACACAAATCCCACTTGGCTCACCAAATTTTGTTCTTCTAGGTTGAAGCATTCGTCTACAGTAGCAGTTTTTATTTTAGGTTTTACTCTGTTCTCTTCTATATAGATAGATGAATTTGGAACTCTAAATCTAATATGGTTTGTAGGAGCTCTTTGAAACTTGACAAAAGAAAGGAGTTCTCAGTTTTGTCTCTATGGTTTGTTTCTTCTTCAATTAGCCCTAGGCACCGACGGTGGAAAAGCACTTTCATTGAGAGGGGTTGCCCAGATTCTAAGAATTTACGAGTTTCCGAAATACCAGCAAATATTTTTTCACCCAATCTTGATGATACTTGGTGGTGAGGACAAGTACACAAATCCCACTTGGGTCACCAAATTTTGTTCTTCTAGGTTGAAGAATTCGTCTACAGTAGCAGTTTTTATTTTCAGGTTTTACTCTGTTCTCTCCTATATAGATACATGAATTTGGAACTCTAAATACAACCAGGTTTGTAGTAGCTGTTTGAAACATGACAAAATAAAGGAGTTCTCAGTTTTGTCTATATTATTTGTTTCCGCTTCAAGTAGCCCTAAGCAGAGACTGTGGAAAAGCACTTTCATTGAGAGGGGTTGCCAAGTTTCTAAGAAATAACGAGTTTCCGAATTACCAGCAAATATTCTTTCACCCAATCTTGATGATACTTGGTGGTGAAGATCGGTACACAAATCCCACTTGGCTCACCAAATTTTGTTCTTCTAGGGTGAAGCGTTCGTCTACAGTAGCAGTGTTTATATTTAGGTTTCACTCTGTTCTCTCCTATATAGTTAGATGAATTTGGAACTCTAAATCCAATATGGTTTGTAGTAGCTCTTTGAAACTTGACAAAATAAAGGAGTTCTCAGTTTTGTCTCTATGATTTGATTCCGCTTCAAGTAGCCCTACGCAGAGACTGTGGAAAAGCACTTTCATTGAGAGGTGTTGCCAAGCTTCCAAGAAATTACGAGTTTCCGAAATACCAGCAAATATTTTTTCACCCAACCTTGATGATACTTGGTGGTAAGGACAAGTACACAAATCCCACTTGGCTCACCAAATTTTGTTCTTCTAGGTTCAAGCATTCGTCTACAGTACCAATTTTTATTTTAGGTGTTACTCTGTTCTCTTCTATATAGATAGTTGAATTTGGAACTCTAAATCCAATATAGTTTGTAGTAGCTCTTTGACAGTTGACAAAATAAAGGAGTTCTCATTTTTGTGTCTACGATTTGTTTCCGCTTCAAGTAGACCTAAGCAGAGACTGTGGAAAAGCACTTTCATTGCGAGGGGTTGCCAAGCTTCCAAGAAATTACGAGTTTCCGAAATACCAGCAAATATTTTTTCACCCAATCTTGATGATATTTGGTGGTAAGGACAAGTACACAAATCCCACTTGGCCCACCAAATTTTGTTCTTCTAGGTTGAAGCATTCGTCTACAGTAGCAGTTTTTATTTTAGGTTTTACTCTATTCTCTTCTATATAGATAGATGAATTTGGAACTCTACATCTAATATGGTTTGTAGGAGCTCTTTGAAACTTGACAAAAGAAAGGAGTTCTCAGTTTTGTCTCTATGGTTTGTTTCCTCTTCAATTAGCCCTAGGCACCGACGGTGGAAAAGCACTTTCATTGAGAGGGGTTGCCCAGATTCTAAGAATTTACGAGTTTCCGAAATACCAGCAAATATTTTTTCACCCAATCTTGATGATACTTGGTGGTGAGGACAAGTACACAAATCCCACTTGGGTCACCAAATTTTGTTCTTCTAGGTTGAAGCATTCGTCTACAGTAGCAGTTTTTATTTTTAGGTTTCACTCTGTTCTCTCCTATATAGATAGATGAATTTGGAACTCTAAATCCAACATTGTTTGTAGTAGCTCTTTGATACTTGACAATATAAAGGAGTTCTCAGTTTTGTCTCTATGATTTGTTTCCCCATCAAGTAGCCTTAAGCAGAGACTGTGGAAAAGCACTTTCATTGAGAGGTTTTGCCAAGCTTCCAAGAAATTACCAGTTTCCGAAATACCAGCAAATATTTTTTCACCCAATCTTGATGATACTTGGTGGTGAGGACAAGTACACAAATCCCACTTGGCTCACCAAATTTTGTTCTTCTAGGTTGAAGCATTCGTCTACAGTAGCAGTTTTTAATTTTAGGTTTTACTCTGTTCTCTCCTATATAGATACATGAATTTGGAACTCTAAATCCAACAAGGTTTGTAGTAGTTCTTTGAAACTTGACAAAATAAAGGAGTTCTCAGTTTTGTCTCTATTATTTGTTTCCGCTTCAAGCAGCCCTCAGCAGAGACTGTGGATAAGCACTTTCATTTAGAGGGTTTGCCAAGCTTCTAAGAAATAACGAGTTTCCGAAATACCAGCAAATATTTTTTCACCCAATGTTGATGATACTTGGTGCTAATGATCAGTACACAAATCCCACTTGGCCCACCAAATTTTATTCTTCTAGGTTGAAGCGTTCGTCTACTGTAGCAGTTTTTATATTTAGGTTTCCCTCTGTTCTCTCCTATAGAGATAGATGAATTTGGAACTCTAAATCCAACATGGTTTGGAGTAGCTCTTTGAAACTTGACAAAATAAAGGAGTTCTCAGTTTTGTCTCTATGGTTTGTTGCCTCTTCAAGTAGCCCTAGGCACTGACTGTGGAATAGCACTTTCATTGAGAGGGGTTGCCAAGCTTCAAAGAAATAACGAGTTTCCGAAATAACAGCAAATATTTTTCCTCGCAATCTTGATGACACTTGGTGGTAATGATCGGTTCACAAATCCCACTTGGCTCACTAAATTTTGTTCTTCTAGGTTGAAGCGTTTGTCTACTGTAGCAGTTTTTATATTTAGGTTTCAGTCTGTCTCTCCTATATACATAGATGAATTTGGAATTCTAAATCCAATATGGTTTGTAGTAGCTCTTTGAAACTTGACAAAGTAAAGGATTTCTCAGTTTTGTCTCTAAGATTTTTTTTCCGCATCATGTAGCCCTAAGCAGAGACTGTGGAAAAGCACCTTCATTGAAAGGGGTTGCCAAGCTTCCAAGAAATTACGAGTTTCCGAAATACCAGCAAATATTTTTTCACCCAATCTTGATGATACTTGGTGGTGATGATCAGTACACAAATCCCACTTGGCTCACCAAATTTTGTTCTTTTAGGTTGAAGCGTTCTTCTACAGTAGCAGTTTTTATGTTTAGGTTTCACTCTGTTCTCTCGTATATAGATAGATGAATTTGGAACTCTAAATCCAACATGGTTTGTAGTGGCCCTTTGAAACTTGACAAAATAAAGGAGTTCTCTGTTTTGTCTCTATGGTTTGTTTCGCCTTCAAGTAGCCTTAGGCACAGATAGTGGAAAAGCACTTTTATTGAGAGGGGTTGCCAAGCTTCCAAGAAATTACCAGTTTTCAAAATACCAGCAAATATTTTTTTCACCCAATCTTGATGATACTTGGTGGCAATGATCGGTACACAAATCCCACTTGACTCACCAATTTTGTTCTTCTAGGTTGATGCGTTCGTTTTCATTAGCAGTTTTTATTTTTAGGTTTCACTCTGTTCTCTCCTATATAGATAGATGAATTTGGAACTCTAAATCCCACATGGTTTCTAGTAGCTGTTTGAAACTTGACAAAATAAAGGAGTTCTCAGTTTTGTGTCTATGGTATGTTTCCTCTTCAAATAACCCTGGCACAGACTGTGGAAAAGCACTTTCATTGGGAGGGGTTGCCAAGCTTCTAAGAAATAACGAGTTTCCGAAATACCAGCAAATATTTTTTCACCCAATCTTGATGATACTTGGTGGTAAGGACAAGTACACAAATCCCACTTGGCTCACCAAATTTTGTTCTTCTAGGTTGAAGCGTTGGTCTACTGTAGCAATTTTTATATTTAGGTTTCACTCTGTTCTCTCCTATATAGATAGATGCATTTGGAACTCTAAATCCAACATGGTTTGTAGTAGCTCTTTGAAACTTGACAAAATAAAGGAGTTCTCAGTTTTGTCTCTATGATTAGTATCCGCTTCAAGCAGCCCTAAGCAGAGACTGTGGAAAAGCACTTTCATTGAGAGGGTTTGCCAAGCTTCTAAGAAATAACGAGTTTCCGAAATACCAGCAAATATTTTTTCACCCAATCTTGATGATACTTGGTGGTAATGATCGGTTCACAAATCCCACTTGGCTCACCAAATTTTGTTCCTCTAAGTTGAAGCGTTCGTCTACAGTTGCAGTTTTTATATTTAGGTTTCATTCTGTTCTCTCCTATAGAGATAGATGAATTTGGAACTCTAAATCCAACATGGTTTGTAGTAGCTCTTTGAAACTTGACAAAATAAAGGAGTTCTCAGTTTTGTCTCTATGGTTTGTTTCCTCTTCAAGGAGCCCTAGTCACAGACTCTGGAAAAGCACTTTCATTGAGTGGGTTTACCAAGCTTCAAAGAAATAACGAGTTTCTGAAATACCAGCAAATATTTTTTCACCCAATCTTGATGATACTTGGTGGTAATGATCAGTACACAAATCCCACTTGGCTCACCAAATTTTGTTCTTCTAGTTTGAAAGCATTCGTATACAGTAGCAGTTTTTATTTTTAGGTTTCATTCTGTTCTCTCCTATATAGATAGATGAATTTGGAACTCTAAATCCTACAGGGTTTGTAGTAGCTCTTTGAAACTTGACAAATTCAAGGAGGTCTCAGTTTTGTCTCTATGGATTGTTTCCTCTTTAAGTAGCCCTAGGCACTGTCTTTGGAAAAGCACTTTCATTGAGAGGGGTTGCCAAACTTCCAAGAAATTACGAGTTTCCGAAATACCAGCAAATATTTTTTTCACCCAATGTTGATGATACTTGGTGGTAATGATCAGTACACAAATCCCACTTGGCTCAACAAATTTTGTTCTTCTAGGTTGAAGCGTTCGTCTACTGTAGCAGTTTTCATATTTAGGTTTCCCTCTGTTCTCTCCTATATAGATAGAAGATTTGGAGTCTAAATCCAACATGGTTTGCAGTAACTCTTTGAAACTCGACAAAATAAAGTAGTTCTCAGGTTTGTGTCTATGTTTTGTTTCCTCCTATATAGATAGATGAATTTGGAACTCTAAATCCAACTTAGTTTGTAGTAGCTCGTTGAAACTTGACGAAATAAAAGAGGTCTCAGTTTTGTCCCTATGGATTGTTCCCTCTTTAAGTAGCCCTAGGCACAGTCGGTGGAAAAGCACTTTCATTGAGAGGGGTTGCCAAGCTTTCAAGAAATTACCAGTTTCCGAAACACCAGCAAATGTTTTTTCTCCCAATCTTGATGATACTTGGTGGTAATGATCGGTACACAAATCCCACTTGACTCACCAAATTTTGTTCTTCTAGGTTGATGCGTTCGTTTTCAGTAGCAGTTTTTATTTTTAGGTTTCACTCTGTTTTCTCCCATATAGATAGATGAATTTGGAACTCTAAATCCAACATGGTTTGTAGTAGCTCTTTGAAACTTGACAAAATAAAGGAGTTCTCAGTTTTGTCTCTATGGTTTGTTTCCTCTTCAAGAAGCCCTAGGCACTGACAGTGGAAAAGCACTTTCATTGAGAGGGGTTGCCAAGCTTCTAAGAAATAACGAGTTTCCGAAATACCAGCAAATATTTTTTCACCCAATCTTGATGATACGTGGTGGTAATGACAAGTCCACAAATCCCACTTGGCTCACCAAATTTTATTCTTCTAATTTGAAGTGTTCGTTTATAGTAGCAGTTTTTATTTTTAGGTTTCACTCTGTTCTCTCCTATATAGTTAGATGAATTTGGAACTCTAAATCCAACATGGTTTGTAGTAGCATTTTGAAACTTGACAAAATAAAGGAGGTCTCAGTTTTGTAGCTATGGATTGTTTCCTCTTTAAGTAGCCCTAGGCACTGACTGTGGAAAAGCACTTTCATTGAGCGGGGTTGCCAAGCTTCCAAGAAATTACGAGTTTCCGAAATACCAGCAAATATTTTTTTCACCCAATGTTGATGATACTTGGTGGTAATGATCAATACACATATCCCACTTGGCTCACAAGATTTTGTTCTTCCAGGTTGAAGCGTTCGTCTACAGTAGCAGTTTTTATGTTTAGGTTTCACTCTATTCTCTGCTATATAGATAGATGTATTTGGTACTCTAAATCCAACATGGTTTGTAGTGGCTTTTTGAAACTTGACAAAATAAAGGAGTTCTTCGTTTTGTCTCTATGGTTTGTTTCCTCTTCATATAGCCCTAGGCACAGACGGTGGAAAAGCACTTTCATTGAGAGGGGTTGCCAAGCTTCCAAGAAATTACGAGTTTCCGAAATACCAGCAAATATTTTTTCACCCAATCTTGATGATACGTGGTGGTAATGACAAGTCCACAAATCCCACTTGGCTCCCAAATTTTGTTCTTCTAGGTTGAAGCGTTCGTTTACAGTAGCAGTTTTTATTTTTATTATTCACTCTGTTCTCTCCTATATAGATAGATTAATTTGGAACTCTAAATCCAACATGGTTTGTAGTAGCTCTTTGAAACTTGACAAAAAAAAGGAGTTCTCAGTTTTGTCTCTATGGTTTGTTTCCTCTTCAATTAGCCCTAGGCACCTACGGTGGAAAAGCACTTTCATTGAGAGGGGTTGCCAATCTTCTAAGAAATAACGAGTTTCCGAAATACCAGCAAATATTTTTTCACCCAAACTTGATGATACTTGGTGGTAAGGACAAGTACATAAATCCCACTTGGCTCACCAAATTCTGTTCTTCTAGGTTGAAGGATTCGTCTACAGTTGCAGTTTTTATTTTTAGGTTTTACTCTCTTCTCTCCTATATAGATAGATGAATATGGAACTCTAAATCCAACATGGTTTGTAGTAGCTCTTTGAAACTTGACAAAATAAAGGAGTTCTGAGTTTTGTCTCTATTATTTGTTTCCTCTTCGATTAGCCCTAGGCGCCAATGGTGGAAAAGCACTTTCATTGAGAGGGTTTGCCAAGCAATGAGAAATAACGAGTTTCCGAAATACCAGCAAATATTTTTTCACCCAATGTTGATGATACTAGGTGGTAATGATCAGTACACAAAACCCACTTGGCTCACCAAATTTTGTTCTTCTAGATTGAAGCGTTCGTCTACAGTAGCAGTTTTTATATTTAGGTTTCACTCTGTTCTCTCCTATATAGGTAGATGAATTTGGAACTCTAAATCCAACATGGTTTGTAGTGGCTCTTTGAAACTTGACAAAATAAAGGAGTTCTCAGTTTTGTTTCTATCGTTTGTTTCCTCTTCAAGTAGTCCTAGACACAGACTGTGGAAAAGCACTTTCATTGAGTGGGGTTACAAAGCTTCTAAGAAATAACGAGTTTCTGAAATACCAGCAAATATTTTTTCACCCAATCTTGATGATACTTGGTGGTAATGATCAGTACACAAATCCCACTCGGCTCACCATATTTTGTTCTTCTAGTTTGAAGCATTCGTTTACAGTAGCAGTTTTTATTTTTAGGTTTCACTCTGTTCTCTCCTATATAGATAGATGAATTTGGAACTCTAAATGCTACATGGTTTGTAGTAGCTCTTTGAAAGTTGAGAAAATAAAGGAGGTCTCAGTTTTGTCTCTATGGATTGTATCCTCTTTAAGTAGCCCTAGGCACTGACTTTGGAAAAGCACTTTTATTGAGAGGGGTTGCCAAGCTTCCAAGAACTTACGAGTTTCCGAAATACCAGATAATATTTTTTTCACCCAATGTTGATGATACTTGGTGGTAATGATCCGTACACAAATCCCACTTGGCTCACCAAATTTTGTTCTTCCAGGTTGAAGCTTTCGTCTACAATAGCAGTTTTTATGTTTAGGTTTCACTCTGTTCTCTGCTATATAGATAGATGAATTTGGAACTCTAAATCCAACATGGTTTGTAGTGGCTTTTTGAAACTTGACAAAATAAAGGAGTTCTCAGTTTTGTCTCCATGATGTGTTTCCGCTTCAAGTAGCCTTAAGCAGAGACTGTGGAAAAGCACTTTCATTGAGAGGGGTTGCCAAGCTTCCAAGAAATTACGATGTTTCCGAAATAGCAGCAAATATTTTTTTACCCAATCTTGATGATACTTGGTGGTAATGATCTGTACACTAATCCCACTTGGCTCACCAAATTTTGTTCTTCTAGGTTGAAGCGTTCATCTACAGTAGCAGTTTTTATATTTAGGTTTCACTCTGTTCTCTGCTACATAGGTAGATGAATTTGGAACTCTAAATCCAACATCATTTGTAGTAGCTTTTTGAGACTTTGCAAAAGTAAGGAGTTCTCAGTTTTGTCTCTATGGTTTGTTTCCTCTTCAATTAGCCCTAGGCACCGACGGTGGAAATGCAATTTCATTGAGAGGGGATGCCAAGCTTCTAAGAAATAACGAGTTTCCGAAATACCAGCAAATATTTTTTCACAAAATCTTGATGATACTTGGTGGTAATGATCAGTCCACAAATCCCACTTGGCTCACCAAATTTTGTTCTTCTAGGTTGAAGCGTTCGTCTACAGTAGCTGTTTTTATATTTAGGTTTCACTCTGTTCTCTCCTATACAGATAGATGAATGTGGAACTCTAAATCCAATATGGTTTGTAGTAGCTTTTGAAACTTGACAAAATAAAAGAGTTCTCAGTTTTGTCTCTATGATTTGTTTCCTCTTCAAGTAGCCCCATGCAGAGACTCTGGAAAAGCATTTTCATTGAGAAAAGTTGCCAAGCTTCCAAGAAATTACGAGTTTCCAAAATACCAGCAAATATATTTTCACCCAATCTTGATGACACTTGGTGGTAAGGACAAGTACACAAATCCCACATGGCTCACCAAATTCTGTTCTTCTAGGTTGAAGCGTTCGTTTACAGTAGCAGTATTTATTTTTAGATTTCACTCTGTTCTCTCGTATATAGATAGATGAATTTGGAACTCTAAATCCACCATGTTTTGTAGTGGCTCTTTGAAACTTGACAAAATAAAGGACTTCTCAGTTTTTCTCTATGGTTTGTTTCCTCTTCAAGTTGCCCTAGGCACAGACGGTGGAAAAGAACTTTCATTGAGAGGGGTAGCCAAGCTTCCAAGAAATTACCAGTTTCCGATATACCAGCAAATATTTTTTCACCCAATCCTGATGATACTTGGTGGTAATGATCGGTACACAAATCCCACTTGACTCACCAAATTTTGTTCTTCTAGGTTGATCCGTTCGTTTTCGGTAGCAATTTTTATTTTTAGGATTAACTCAGTTCTCTCCTATATAGATAGACGAATTTGGACTATAAATCCAACATGGTTTGTAGTAGCTCTTTAAAACTTGACAAAATAAAGGAGTTCTCAGTTTTGTCTCTATCGTTTGTTTCCTCTTGAAGTAGCCCTGGCACAGACTGTGGAAAAGCACATTCATTGAGAGGGGTTGCCAAGCTTCTAAGAAATAACGAGTTTCCGAAATACCAGCACATATTTTTTCACCCAAACTTAATGACACTTGGTGGTAAGGACAAGTACACAAATCACACATGGCTCACCAAATTCTGTTCTTCTAGGTTGAAGCATTCGTCTACAGTAGCAGTTTTTTTTTTTTTTTTGGTTTTACTCTGTTCTCTCCTATATAGATAGATGAATTTGGAACTCTAAATCCAACATGGTTTGTAGTAACCCTTTGAAACTTGACAAAATAAATGAGTTCTCACTTTTGTCTCTATTATTTGTTTCCCCTTCAAGTACCCCTATGAACAGACAGTGGAAAAGCACTTTCATTGAGAGGGGTTGCCAAGCTTCTAAAAAATAACGATTTTCCGAATTACCAGCAAATATTTTTTCACCCAATGTCGATGATACTTGATGGTAATGATCTGTACACTAATCCCACTTGGCTCACCAAATTTTGTTCTTCTACTTTGAAGCGTTCGTCTACAGTAGCAGTTTTTATATTTAGGTTTCACTCTGTTCTCTCGTATATAGAAAGATGAATTTGGAACTCTAAATCCAATATGGTTTGTAGTGTCTCTTTGAAACTTGACAAAATAAAGGAGTTCTCAGTTTTGTCAATATGGTTTGTTTCCTCTTCAAGTAGCCCTAGGCACAGACGGTGGAAAAGCACTTTCACTGAGAGGGGTTGCCAAGCTTCCAAGAAATTACGAGTTTCCAAAATACCAGCTAATATTTTTTCACCCAATCTTGATGATACTTGGTGGTAATGATCGGTACACAAATCCCACTTGACTCACCAAATTTTGTTCTTCTAGGTTGATGCATTCGTCTACAGTACCAGTTTTTATTTTTATGTTTCAATCTGTTCTCTCCTATATAGATAGATGAATTTGGAACTCTAAATCCAACATGGTTTGTAGTAGCTCTATGAAACTTGACAAAATAAAGGAGTTCTCAGTTTTGTCTCTATGGTTTGATTCCTCTTCAAGTAGCACTAAGCAGAGACTGTGTAAAAGCACTTTCATTGTAGGGGTTGCCAATCTTCCAAGAAATTACGAGTTTCAGAAGTAGCAGCAAATATTTTTTCACCCAATCTTGATGATACGTGGTGTTAACGACAAGTCCACAATTCCCACTTGGCTCTCCAAATTTTGTACTTCTAGGTTGAAGCGTTCGTTTACAGTAGCAGTTTTTATTTTTAGGTTTCACTCTGTTCTCTCCCATATAGATAGATGAATTTGGAACTCTAAATCCAACATAGTTTGTAGTAGCTCATTGAAACTTGACGAAATAAAAGAGGTCTCAGTTTTGTCCCTATGGATTGTTCCCTCTTAAGTAGCCCTAGGCACAGTCGGTGGTAAAGCACTTTCATTGAGAGGGGTTGCCAAGCTTCCAAGAAATTATGATGTTTCCGAAATAGCAGCAAATATTTTTTCAAGCAATCTTGATGATACTTGGTGGTAATGATCGGTACACAAATCCCACTTGACTCACCAAATTTTGTTCTTCTAGGTTGATGCGTTCGTTTTCAGTAGCAGTTTTTATTTTTAGGTTTCACTCTGTTCTCGGCTATATAGATAGATGAATTTGGAACTCTAAATCCAACATGGTTTATAGTAGCTCTTTGATACTTGACAAAATAAAGGACGTCTCAGTTTTGTCTTTATGGATTGTTTCCTCTTTAAGTAGCCCTAGGCACTGAGTGTGGAAAAGCACTTTCATTGAGAGGGGTTGCCAAGCTTCTAAGAAATAACGAGTTTCCGAAATACCAGCAAATATTTTTTCACAAAATCTTGATAATACTTGGTGGTAATGAAAAGTACACAATACCACTTGGCTCACCAAATTTTGTTCTTCTACGTTGAAACATTCGTCTACAGTAGCAGTTTTTATATTAAGGTTTCACTCTGTTCTCTCCTATATAGATAGATGAATTTGGAACTGTAAATCCAACATGGTTTGTAGTAGCTCTTTGAAACTTGACAAAATAAAGCAGTCCTCAGTTTTGTTTCTATGGTTTGTTTCCTCTTCAAGTAGTCCTAGTCACAGACTGTGGAAAAGCACTTTCATTGAGTGGGGTTGCCAAGCTTCTAAGAAATAACGAGTTTCCGAAATACCAGCAAATATTTTTTCACCCAATCTTGATGATACTTGGTGGTAATGATCAGTACACAAATCCCACTTGGCTCACCAAATTTTGTTCTTCTAGTTTGAAGCATTCATTTACAGTAGCAGTTTATATTTTTAGGTTTCACTCTGTTCTCTCCTATAGAGATAGATGAATTTTTAACTGTAAATCCTACATGGTTTGTAGTAGCTCTTTGAAACTTCACAAGATAAAGGAAGTCTCAGTTTTGTCCCTATGGATTGTTTCATCTTTATGTAGCCCTAGGCACTGACTGTGGAAAATCACTTTCATTGAGATGGGTTGCCAAGCTTCCAAGAAATTAGGATTTTCTGAAATACCAGCAAATGTTTTTTCACTCAATGGTGATGATACTTGGTGGTAATGATCAGTACACCAATCCCTCTTAGCTCACTAAACTATGTTCTTCTAGGTTGAAGCATTCTTCTACAGTAGCATTTTATATGTTTACGTTTCATTCTGTTCTCTCGTATATAGATAGATGAATTTGGAACTCTAAATCCAACATGGTTTGTAGTGGCTCTTTGAAACTTGACAAAATAAAGGAGTTCTCAGTTTTGTCTCTATGGTTTGTTTCCTCTTCAAGTAGCCCTAGGCACAGACGGTGGAAAAGCACTTTCACTGAGAGGGGTTGCCAAGCTTCCAAGAAATTACCAGTTTCCGAAATAGCAGCAAATATTTTTTCACCCAATCTTGATGATACTTGGTGGTAATGATCAGTACACAAATCCCACATGGCTCACCAAATTTTGTTCTTCTAGGTTGAAGCGTTCATCTACAGTAGCAGTTTTTATATTTAGGTTTCACTCTCTTCTCTGCTATATAGATAGATGAATTTTAAACTCTAAATCCAACATGATTTGTAGTAGCTCTTTGAAACTTGACAAAAGAAAGGAGTTCTCAGTTTTGTCTCAATGGTTTGTTTCCTCTTCAATTAGCCCTAGGCACCGCCAGTGGAAAACCACTTTCATTGAGAGGGGTTGCCAAGCAATATGAAATAACGAGTTTCCGAAATACCAGCAAATATTTTTTCACCCAATGTTGATGATACTTGGTGGTAATGATCAGTACACAAAACCCACTTGGCTCACTAAATTTTGTTCTTCTAGATTGAAGCCTTCATTTACTGTAGCAGTTTTTATATTTAGGTTTCACTCTTTTCTCTCAAATATAGATTGATGAATTTGGAACTCTAAATCCAACATGGTTTGTAGTAGCTCTTTGAAACTTGACAAAATAAAAGGAGTTCTCAGTTTTGTCTCTATGGTTTGTATCCACTTCAAGTAGCCCTAGGCACAGAGGGTTGAAAAGCACTTTCATTGAGAGGGGTTGCCAAGCTTCTAAGAAATAACGAGTTTATGAAATACCAGCAAATATTTTTTCTCACAATCTTGATGACACTTGGTGGTAATGATTAGTACACAAATCCCACTTGGCTCACCAAATTTTGTTCTTCTAGGTTGAAGCGTTCGTCTACAGTAGCAGTTTTTATATTTAGGTTTCACTCTGTCTCTCCTATATAGATAGATGAATTTGGAATTCTAAATCCAATATGGTTTGTACTAGCTCTTTGAAATTTGACAAAGTAAAGGGGTTCTCAGTTTTGTCTCTATGATTTATTTCCGCTTCATGTAGCCCTAAGCAGAGACTGTGGAAAAGCACTATCATTGAAAGGGGTTGCCAAGCTTCCAAAAATTACGAGTTTCCGAAATACCAGCAAATTTTTTTTCACCCAATCTTGATGATACTTGGTGGTGATGATCAGTACACAAATCCCACTTGGCTCACCAAATTTTGTTCTTCTAGGTTGAAGCGTTCGTCTACAGTAGCAATTTTTATATTTAGGTTTCAATCTGTTCTCTCCTATTAGATAGATGAATTTGGAACTCTAATTCCAACATGGTTTGTAGTAGTTCTTTGAAACTTGACAAAATAAAGGAGTTTTCAGTTTTGTCTCTATGATTTGTTTCCGCTTCAAGTAGCCCTAAGCAGAGACGGTGGAAAAGCACTTTCATTGAGAGGGGTTGCCAAGCTTCCAAGAAATTACGAGTTTCCGAAATACCAGCAAATTTTTTTTCACCCAATCTTGATGATACTTGGTGGTAATGACAAGTCCACACATCCCACTTGGCTCACCAAATTTGGTTTTTCTAGGTTGAAGCGTTTGTTTACAGTAGCAGTTTTTATTTTTAGGTTTCACTCTGTTCTCTCCTATATAGATAGATGAATTTGGAACTCTAAATCCAACATGGTTTGTAGTAGCTCTTTGAAACTTGACAAAATGAAGGAGGTCTCTGCTTTGTCTCTATCGATTGTTTCCTCTTCAAGTAACCCTAGGCACTGACTGTGGAAAAGCACTTTCATTGAGAGGGGTTGCCAAGCTTCCAAGAAATTACGAGTTTCCGAAATACCAGAAAATATTTTTTCACCCAATGTTGATGATACTTGCTGGAAAGAATCAGTACACAAATCCCTCTTGGCTCACCAAATTTTGTTCTTCTTGGTTGAAGCGTTCTTCTACAGTAGCAGTTTACATGTTTAGGTTTCACTCTGTTCTCTCGTATATAGATAGATGAATTTGGAACTCTAAATCCAACAAGGTTTGTAGTAACTCTTTGAAACTTGACATATGAAAGAGGTCTCTGTTTTGTCTCTATCTTTTGTTTCCTCTTCAAGTAACCCTAGGCACTGACTGTGGAAAAGCACTTTCATTGAGAGGGGTTGCCAAGCTTCCAAGAATTTACGAGTTTCCGAAACACCAGCAAATATTTTCTTTCACCCAATGTTGATGATACTTGGTGGTAATGACAAGTCCACAAATCTCACTTGGCTCACCAAATTTTGTTCTTCTAAGTTGAAGCATTCGTTTACAGTAGCAGTTTTTATTTTTAGGTTTCACTCTGTTCTCTCCTGTATAGATAGATGAATTTGGAACTCTAAATCCAACAGGGTTTGTAGTAGCTCTTTGATACTTGACAAAATAAAGGAGTTCTCACTTTTGTCTCTATGGTTTGATTCCTCTTCAAGTAGCCCTAGCACAGACTGTGGAAAAGGACTTTCATTGAGAGGGGCTGCTAAGCTTCCAAGAAATTACCATTTTCCGAAATACCAGCAAATATTTTTTCACCCAATCTTGATGATGCTTGGTGGTAATGATCGGTACACAAATCCCAATTGACTCACCAAATTTTGTTCTTCTAGGTTGATGTGTTCGTTTTCAGTAGCAGTTTTTACTTTTAGGTTTCACTCTGTTCTCTCCTATATAGATAGATGAATTTGGAACTCTAAATCCAACATGGTTTGTAGTAGCTCTTTGAAACTTGACAAAATAAAGGAGTTCTCAGTTTTCTCTCTATGGTTTGTTTCCTCTTCAAGTAGCCATGGCACCGACTGTGGAAGAGCACTTTCATTGAGATGGTTTGCCAAGCTTCTAAGAAATAACGAGTTTCTGAAATACCAGCAAATATTTTTTCACCCAATCTTGATGATACTTGGTGTTAAGGACAACTACACGAATCCCACTTGGCTCACCAAATTTTATTCTTCTGGGTTGAAGCGTTCGTCTACAGTAGCAGTTTTTATGTTTACGTTTCACTCTGTTCTCTGCTATATAGATAGATGAATTTGGAACTCTAAATACTACATGTTTTGTAGTAGCTCTTTGAAACTTGACAAAATAAAGGAGTTCTCATTTTTGTCTCTATGGATTGTTTCCTCTTTAAGTAGGCCTAGGCACTGACTGTGGAAAAGCACTTTCATTGAGAGGGGTTGCCAAGCTTCCAAGAAATTACGAGTTTCCGAAATACCAGCAAATATTTTTTCACCCAATGTTGATGATACTTGGTGGTAATGATCAGTACACAAATCTTTCTTGGCTCACCAAATTTTGTTTTTCTAGGTTGAATCGTTCTTCTACAGTAGCAGTTTATATGTTTAGGTTTCACTCTGTTCTCTGCTATATAGATAGATGAATTTGGAACTCTAAATCCAACAGGGTTTGTAGTAGCTCTTTGAAACTTGACAAAATAAAGGAGGTCTCAGTTTTGTCTCAAACGATTGTTTCCTCTTCAAGTAGCCCTAGGCACTGAATGTGGAAAAGCACTTTCATTGAGAGGGGTTGCCAAGCTTCCAAGAAATTACCATTTTCCGAAATACCAGCAAATATTTTTTCACCCAATCTTGATGATACTTGGCGGTAAAGTTCAGTACACAAAACCCACTTGGCTCACCAAATTTTGTTCTTCTAGATTGAAGCGTTCGTCTACAGCAGCAGTGTTTATATTTAGGTTTCACTCTGTTCTGTCCTATATAGATAGATGAATTTGGAACTCTACATCCAATATGGTTTGTAGTAGCTCTTTGAAACTTGACAAAATAAAGAAGTTCTCAGTTTTGTCTCTATGGTTTGTTTCCGCTTCAAGTATCCCTACGCAGAGACTGTGGAAAAGCACTTTCATTGAGAGGGGTTGCCAAGCTTCCAGGAAATTACGAGTTTCCGAAATACCAGCAAATATTTTTTCACCCAATCTTGATGATACGTGGTGGTAATGACAAGTCCACGAATCCCACTCAGCTCACCAAATTTTGCTCTTCTAGGTTGAAGCGTTCGTTTACAGTAGCAGTTTTTATTTTTAGGTTTCACACTGTTCTCTCCTATATAGATAGATGAATTTGGAACTCTAAATCCAACATGGTTTGTAGTAGCTCTTTGAAACATGACAAAATAAAGGAGGTCTCAGTTTTGTCTCTCTGAATTCTTTCCTCTTTAAGTAGCCCTAGGCACTGACTGTGGAAAAGTGCTTTCATTGAGAGGGGTTGCCAAGCTTCTAAAAAATAACGAGTTTCCGAAATACCAGCAAATATTTTTTCACCCAATCTTGATGATACTTGGTGGTAATGACAAGTACACAAATCCCACTTGGCTCACCAAATTTTATTCTTCTAGGTTGAAGCGTTCGTCTACAGTAGCAGTTTTTATGTTTAGGTTTCACTCTGTTCTCTGCTATATAGATAGATGACTTTGGAACTCTAAATCCAACAGGGTTTGTAGTGGCTCTTAGAAACTTGACAAAATAAAGGAGTTCTCATTTTTGTCTCTATGGTTTGTTTCCTCTTCAAGTAGCACTAGGCACAGATGGTGGAAAAGCACTTTCATTGAGAGGTGCTGGTAAGCTTCCAAGAAATTACCAGTTTTCGAAATACAAGCAATTATTTTTTCACCCAATCTTGATGATACTTGGTGGTAATGATTGCTACACAAATCCCACTTGACTCACCAAATTTTGGTCTTCTAGGTTGATGCATTCGTTTTCAGTAGCAGTTTTTATTTTTAGGTTTCACTCTGTTCTATCCTATATAGATATATGAATTTGGAACTCTAAATCCAACATGGTTTGTAGTGGCTCTTTGAAACTTGACAAAATAAAGGAGTTCTCATTTTTGTCTCTATGGTTTGTTTCTCTTCAAATAGCCCTGGCACAGACTGTGGAAAAGCACTTTCATTCAGAGGCGTTGCCAAGCAATAAGAAATAACGAGTTTCCGAAATACCAGCAAATATTTTTTCACCAAATGTTGATGATACTTGGTGTTAATGATCAGTACACAAAACCCACTTGGCTCACCAAATTTTGTTCTTCTAGATTGAAGCGTTCGTCTACAGTAGCAGTTTTTATATTTAGGTTTCACTCTGTTCTCTCCTATATAGATAGATGAATTTGGAACTCTAAATCCAACATGGTTTGTAGTAGCTCTTTGAAACTTGACAAAATAAAGGAGTTCTCAGTTTTGTCTCTACGGTTTGTTTCCTCTTCAAGTAGCCCTAGGCACAGATGGTGGAAAAGCACTTTTATTGAGAGGGGTTGCCAAGTTTCCAAGAAATTACCAGTTTCAGATATACCAGCAAATATTTTTTCACCCAATCTTGATGATACTTGGTGGTAATGATCGGTACACAAATCCCACTTGACTCACCAAATTTTGTTCTTCTAGGTTGATGCGTTCGTTTTCAGTAGCAGTTTTTATTTTTAGGTTTCACTCTGTTCTCTCCTATATAGATAGATGAATTTGGAAATCTAAATACAACATGGTTGGTAGTGGCTCTTTGAAACTTGACAAAATAAAGGAGTTCTCAGTTTTGTCTCTATGGTTTGTTTCCTCTTCAAATAGCCCTGGTACAGACTGTGGAAAAGAACTTTAACTGAGAGGGGTTGCCAAGCAATAAGAAATAACGAGTTTCCGAAATACCAGCAAATATTTTTTCACCCAATGTTGATGATACTTGGTGGTAATGATCAGTACACAAAACCCACTTCGCTCACCAAATTTTGTTCTTCTAGATTGAAGCGTTTGTCTACAGTAGCAGTTTTTATATTTAGGTTTCACTCTGTTCTGTCCTATATAGATAGATGAATTTGGAACTCTAAATCCAACATGGTTTGTAGTGGCTCTTTGAAACTTGACAAAATAAAGGAGTTATCAGTTTTGTCTCTATGGTTTGTTTCCTCTTCAAATAGCCCTGGCACAGACTGTGGAAAAGCAATTTCATTGAGAGGGGTTGCCAAGCAATAAGAAATAACGAGTTTCCGAAATACCAGCAAATATTTTTTCACCCAATCTTGATGATACGTGGTGGTAATGACAAGTCCACAAATCCCACCTTTCTCACCAAATTTTTTTCTTCTAGTTTGACGCATTCGTTTACAATACCAGTTTTTATTTTTAGGTTTCACTCTGATCTTTCCTATACAGATAGATGAATTTGGAACTCTAAATACTACATGGTTTGTAGTAGCTCTTTGAAACTTGAAAAAATAAAGGAGGTCTCAGTTTTGTCTCTATGGATTGTTTCCTCTTTAAGTATCCCTAGGCACTGTCTGTGGAAAAGCACTTCCATTGAGAGGCGTTGCCAAGCTTCCAAGTAATTACGAGTTTCCGAAATACCAGCAAATATTTTTTCACCCAATGTTGATGATACTTGGTGGTAATGATCAGTACACAAATCCCTCTTTTATCACCAAAATTTGTTCTTCTGGTTTGAAGCGTTCTTCTACAGTAGCAGTTTATATGTTTAGGTTTCACTCTGTTCTCTTGTATATAGATAGATGAATCTGGAACTCTAAATCCAACATGGTTTGTAGTGGCTCTTTGAAACTTGACAAAATAAAAGAGTTCTCAGTTTTGTCTCTATAGTTTGTTTCCTCTTCAAGTAGCCCTAGGCACAGACGGTGGAAAAGAACTTTCATTCAGAGGGGTTGCCAAGCTTCCAAGAAATTACCAGTTTCCGAAATACCAGCAAATATTTTTTCACCCAATCTTGATGATACGTTGTGGTAATGACAAGTCCACGAATCCCACTCGGCTCACCAAATTTTGTTCTTCTAGGTTGAAGCGTTCGTTTACAGTAGCAGTATTTATGTTTAGGTTTCACTCTGTTCTCTGCTATAGATAGATGAATTTGGAACTCTAAATCCAACATGGTTTGTAGTGGCTCTTTGAAACTTGACAAAATAAAGGAGGTCTCAGTTTTGTCTCTATGTATTGTTTCCTCTTTTAGTAGCCCTAGGCACTGACTGTGGAAAAGCACTTTCATTGATAGGGGTTGCCAAGCTTCCAAGAAATTACGAGTTTCCGAAATACCAGCAAATATTTGTTTTTTCACCCAATGTTGATGATACTTGGTGGTAATGACAAGTCCACAAATCTCACTTGGCTCACCAAATTTTGTTCATCTAAGTTGAAGCGTTCGTTTACAGTAGCAGTTTTTATTTTTAGGTTTCACTCTGTTCTCTCCTATATAGATAGATGAATTTGGAACTCTAAATCCAACATGGTTTGTAGTAGCTCTTTGAAACTTGACAAAATAAAGGAGTTCTCAGTTTTGTCTCTACGGTTTGTTTCCTCTTCAAGTAGCCCTGGCACAGACTGTGGAAAAGCACTTTCATTGAGAGGGGCTGCTAAGCTTCCAAGAAATTACCATTTTCCGAAACCAGCAAATATTTTTTCACCCAATCTTGATGATACTTGGTGGTAATGATCGGTACACAAATCCCACTTGACTCACCAAATTTTGTTCTTCTAGGTTGATGCGTTCGTTTTCAGTAGCAGTTTTTATTTTTAGGTTTCACTCTGTTCGCTCCTATATAGATAGATGAATTTGGAACTCTAAATCCAACATGGTTTGTAGTGGCTCTTTGAAACTTGACATAATAAAGGAGTTCTCAGTTTTGTCTTTATGGTTTGTTTCCTCTTCAAATAGCCCTGGTAGAGACTGTGGAAAAGCACTTTAATTGAGAGGGGTTGCCAAGCAATAAGAAATAACGAGTTTCCGAAATACCAGCAAATATTTTTTCACCCAATGTTGATGATACTTGTTGGTCATGATCAGTACACAAAACCCACTTCGCTCACCAAATTTTGTTCTTCTAGATTGAAGAGTTTGTCTGCAGTAGCAGTTTTTATATTTAGGTTTCACTCTGTTCTGTCCTATATAGATAGATGAATTTGGAACTCTAAATCCAATATGGTTTGTAGTGGCTCTTTTAAACTTGACAAAATAAAGGAGTTCTCAGTTTTGTCTCTATGGTTTGTTTCCTCTTCAAATAGCCCTGGCACAGACTGTGGAAAAGCACTTTCATTGAGAGGGATTGCCATGCAATAAGAAATAACGAGTTTCCGAAATACCAGCAAATATTTTTTCACCCAATGTTGATGATACTTGGTGGTGATGATCAGTACACAAATCCCTCTTGTCTCACCAAATTTTGTTCTTCTAGTTTGAAACGTTCTTCTACAGTAGCAGTTTATATGTTTAGGTTTCACTCTGTTCTCTCGTATATAGATAGATGAATTTGGAACTCTAAATGCAACATGGTTTGTAGTGGCTCTTTGAAACTTGACAAAATAAAGAAGTTCTCAGTTTTGTCTCTATGGTTTGTTTCCTCTTCTAGTAGCCCTAGGCACAGACGGTGGAAAAGAACTTTCATTGAGAGGGGTTGCCAAGCTTCCAAGAAATTTCAAGTTTTCGAAATACCAGCAAATATTTTTTCACCCAATCTTGATGATACGTGGTGGTAATGACAAGTCCACAAATCCCACTTGGCTCACCAAATTTTGTTCTTCTAGGTTGAAGCGTTCGTTTAGAGTAGCAGTTTGTATTTTTAGGTTTCACTCTGTTCTCTCCTATATAGATAGATGAATTTGGAACTCTAAATCCAACATGGTTTGTAGTAGCTCCTTGATACTTGACAAAATAAAGGAGTTCTCAGTTTTGTCTCTATGGATTGTTTCCTCTTCAAGTAGCCCTAGGCACAGATGGTGGAAAACCACTTTCATTCAGACGGGTTGCCAAGTTTCCAAAAAATTACTAGTTTCAGATATACCAGCAAATATTTTTCACCCAATCTTGATGATACTTGGTGGTAATGATCGGTACACAAATCCCACTTGACTCACCAAATTTTGTTCTTCTAGATTGAAGCGTTCGTCTACAGTAGCAGTTTTTATATTTAGGTTTCACTCTGTTCTCTCCTATATAGATAGATGAATTTGGAACTCTAAATCCAACATGGTTTGTAGTAGCTCTTTGAAACTTGACAAAATAAAGGAGTTCTCAGTTTT